>NW_019416624.1:2066292-2086868 GCF_000390285.2 Anoplophora glabripennis | reverse complement strand
CCTTAGCAAAGCGCATCCCAGGCTGCATAGCCGCACTACCCTACCCAACCATACCACACATAAACATGACACTACCCCCGGGGTTTACACAGACGAGCCGGCGAAGCAAGAAGAGCGCCAGAAGAAAGGGCCCTAGCCGGCGGGGCCCAGCCAGGACAAAAGGAGGTCCCACAAAGCGCCTACACCGGCCGCATTTGCGGTCGGGGTAGACGACGGATGGGGCCCACCTACGAAGGCTGTCCAGGCCTACACGAGATGAGGCAGGATAAAGAGGGATAATCCCCCTCGATCCCAAATCATTGAGGCCAATTTCTAGCCATGGAATAATGGCGAGTGGTGTTTAGATTTTGGTATTATGAAAACGACCTTGTATTATATGTTTTGTGATCAAAACTGTCATGAATCATGATGTCAAATCGTTTTCTGTGTATTTTGTTTGTCTCAATTGCGCATGTATACAAGTTGATGTCACAGCGAGAGACAATAATTTTAGATAGGACAGAAAATGTTTAAATTTTATTTTGATATTGTTGCTTTGTGATCCATTTTTTCTGAAAAGTAAATTAATGAAAGTAAATATATAAGCGTTTACCACTGAAAAATAATAGCAAATTCAATTTTTGGAATCTAAGATAATGACCCTATTAAACCCATTTTAAAAAACGAATTATAACTCGACTATTTATTTGATTTAAAAAATAATAATTTCAGATTCTTATTCAGAGGAACTCGTACTATTACCCCTAAAAAAACCGACCCCCCACTTATGGCAATCTCTAGGATTTGGGTTATTATAAAAATGCACAAGTTAATATACAGTTTATTACAAGAAAAAAATTTTCTCTTAAATATTTTCAGTGCAATGAGGTCCATATGACTGAGACTATACCGCACCAAAAACTACATATAGGTAACGATTACTTAAGGGTTAAATACACTGGCTTGAAAATATTAAACATACATATCTGCATTGGATGTAGGTTTAAAAAGGTGCAAAATGGAGTGATGGAGCAATTACGATACATGAATATTTGTTTATAGAAGATTGACCTGAACCTAGAATGTATTTTTGCATTTAGAATGTAATGTACAGAAGTTTTGTAAAAGATAATTACACAAAAATAAATTATATAATTGTAAGACAATCTTTATCCCTTTTTGAAACGATCATTTCAACCCCTTTAATAGGAAATTTTTCTATAAATTTTTTAAGAAATCCCCTTTCTGAGTCACTGTGATTGCAAAGAATTACATGTATTCCTTTCTGTGTTGCATCTAATATATCGTGATGAAGCATTTCACCAGTCAAATATAAGTCGGCTTCTATTCCAGACAATACAGATGTTCCAGAGCCAGCACATACAGCTACTGTATTAATTAAGGATTCTAAAAAAGAAACGTGTACATTAAAAAAACAGTTGAGACTTGGGAATTCTCTTATTATCTTTTCTTAAATCTTTACTAGAAAGGTAGGCAAGTCCACTGCGCGGACTTGACGTTTCTCTCTGACCTTCGGCCCTTGGGCCGGCCGCACAGCCACGCATAAGCTCCGTTACGCAGATCATCATCGTCGTCACCTACCTACATTCACTAACATCACCACTATCTTCGACTACATCATTTACATCTGAGCATCATCATTAACTACATTCTGATAATAACCTACATCATCGTCATATACCTAAGATATAAGCTCATGAAAATTTTTTGTATGGTTTTTATTTACTTTTTCATAAACTGTGAAAGTTTTATGTTTAGTATGAAGTGTACGAATGAATAGCTCTATCGATTTTACAAATTATTGTGAAAATAGATTAATCATAGGCGTCTCTGATGACCCCTATTTTTAATATAATTTCTGGAAATTTTTCAAAATGAATATACAGGCTGTCTACTATAAGAGGGCCACTCCTATGTATCTCGCTTAATATACGACGCACGTCAAAAATCTTTATATGTTTTTTCGTTAAATTTTTTGAGGCTTTTATGCTCGTAGAAACAAATTTGAGATCCATAGCCAACTTTGTGAGTAATCATAAAAAAAACGGAAAAGTACCGAAAGTTTAGGGTCGTTTAACTTTTTTATTTTAAGAGATAGAGAAAACTTATTTTAATAAAATTTCATGGCAAAATTGCTATCTTTCACCTGGTATAAACAGATTTTTGAACTATCATATGTAAATTGCTGCGCCCTCTACACGGGCAAAAAAAATTGTCATCGAAGTAGGCTATGGCCACAAAAAAATCCTTGTTTTTTCTTTTTTAATGCGATATACTACATGTCCCATTTATCTTTTATATTTATTACATTTTTTATAATTTTGATGTAAAAAATATAAACATTTTCGTGATGTTTAAGTTAATGTTTTAAACACGTCAAATATAAAAAAAATAATAAATATATTGTACTTCTTTTAAGCAAAATACAAAGTTTCTTATTACATTATTATAGTATTGGTTTTTACATTAGAGAGAACTGAGCCTTAAACATTGTTTTTGCACGGATAAAGCAGCTTACACTAAGTGTAGCAAGCTATGACCAGTAATGTCAACATTTGACAAATTGTTTATTGTTGTCATCTGTTGGTTTGAAAATTGTTACAGTTCATTGTGACTTAAAAAACTATAATTTTCAATAAAAATAGTATTTTCAAATATTGAGAAGTATAATATGTTTGTGTTGTATTGTCAATACTATTTCAATTCTGCCCAAGCACTGGCGGAATATAGAAATAGATTCCCAAATGCCGCCCAACCCAACAGAAGAACTTTTTCAAAATTGCGAGAAAACCTTCGAAGATATGGATCTTTCAAGAAGGACAGGGGAATAAAATCAACTAATGTTGTTAATAACATATGTAATGCTAACAGAATTTTAAATTATGTGAATAGGAAAAATGAACAAACACTGATAAATCTTTGAGAGAAATTGAAGTAAACTGCAATGTAAAGAAGGATAGTACAAGGATATTGCGAAAAAATGGTTTCAGATGTTATAAGGTGAAAAAAGTGCATCACTTGAGAGAGGCAGATAACCCGAGGAGATTAAGATTCTGAAGGTGGTTACAAGAAAGGAAGGAGGGAAGATCCTTTTACATGCAGAAGAATTCTGTGGTCAGATGAGTCAAACTTCTCTAATAATGGATTTTTTAATAGAAACATTCACTTCAGGACTAATGGTAACTTACATTGGCACAGAGAAACCGCATTTCAACAGAGGTTTTCAATAAACGCTTGGGTAGGAATTTTTGATACCAAAATCATAGGACCTTACTTCTATGATGGTAAACTGACGGGTGCCAGATATCGCAGATTCTTGTAAAAGGAATTTAGCGAGTTGTTAGATGATTTGCCACTCGAAAATAGACAAAATTGTATTTATTTTCAGCAAGATGGAGCACCGCCACACAATTCTGAAATTGCTCAGATTTACCTTAATGAACAATTTCCAGGACGCTGGTTGGGTACACATGGACCCATTGAATGGCCAGCCCGTTCCCCAGATTTGTCACCCCTTGATTTTTTCTTTTGGGGTTATATAAAAGATAAAGTCTTCCATACTATACCAGAAACGGTGGAAGACCTAAAGTTAACAATAAGAGAAGCTTGTGCCTCGGTGCCTCCTGAAATCCTAAGAAACGTAATAAATGCTGTACCAAGGACGATCCGACTATGCGTCAGAAATCGAGGTGGCCTGTTTGAGCTTCTTACTTAAATTATTATTATTTGTCTGTGTTAGTTATACTAGTATCAGCTGTTAAATTAAATATTTTTGAATTTTTTAGTTTTAGAATTACCTTTTCTGATCTAAATTTTAAAAAACATTGCTTATAATTTAGCACTACTTATTTTTACTATTGAACTAATAACTGAATCAATTAAATTAATGTTTTGAGAATTAAGAGCACCCCAATTCAAACGTAAAATGTAGGTACCTTGTTATCGCTATCGAAAATTTCAATTAATGCGTAAATATATACCAGTTTTTTTTATAATAATTAATATTCTTATAAAAATATTCTTTGTCACAAAATTAAATTCGTCTGATCAGGAATGTAGCATTATAAGAGGCACTTTTTTCTCTGTAACTACTTACAGAATTTAGAGCATTCTTCTTCCTCAAATGACATACACATTTTTAATTTATAACACCTTCAAAATGATAGTTTTTCAAATAACAATTTTCAAGCCAACAGTTACGTATAACAATAAACAGTTTGCCAAATGTTGACATTACTGGGGTCATAGGGGTAACACATTTGTTTTTACAGCTTGCGACATTTAGCGTAAGCTACTTTCTCTGTGAAAGAACAATGTTGAAGGCTTAATTCTCTCTAATGCAAAAACCAATACTATAGTAAAGTAATAAGAAAATCTGTATTTTGCTTAAAAGAAATACATTATAATTATTAATTTTTTTGTAGTTATGTTTAAAACAAATTTCTACATTAACACTAGCGAACCCGACAAACGTTGTCCTGTTCAAACGTTAAATTAATTAAAAAAACATTATCTATCGAATCGAATTGTGAATCTAAACCCTTCTCGAATCCACTTGAACACACACACAATATTTCATCAAAATCGGTCCAGCCGTTTAGGAGGAGTTCAGTGACATACACACGCACAGAAGAATTATATATATATATATACAGGGTGGGCCACCAGTAACGCCTCGGTCGCTAGGGACCAAACGGCAAATGTTACAGAAACCTGTTTAGGTGGGTATGTGTAGGTTGATTACAGCTACATTTTTAAAATATTTTGAAATATACAGGGTGTCCAGGAAAATCGTACCATATCAAAGTTATGTATTTTTAAATGGAACACCCTGTATTTTACTGCATTTTTAAAAGCACCATAAAAAAATAGGTGAACTTTATTAAAGGTTCTGCATACCTAGGACTTACAGTTTGTGAGATATTTCAATTTTAGTGAAAATGCAGGCTTAGCGTAGAAATTTAATATTTGCCATGAAAAAATAATTTTAAGGAAGCAGCTTTGGAGAGTGTATTTTAGATCTTTGAAATTATAAATTATTATATTTGTCGTTACTTAGTATTGTACAGGGTGTTCAAAAAACTGGTGAATACTTCTCTCAATTTTAAACAGCAATAACTTGGTTATTTTAAATGGGATACCCTGTATATTTTTACTTTGGGAGTTAGGAAATTTAAAACTCTTTCAATCTGTGTATAGGTTCCCTATACCTATCTCTAACGGTATTGGAGATATTTGTGCCGTTTCATTTTTTATCGAATTTTTTCGAAAGATGTATCCACGTGTCTTTATCGAGGTCTTTATTGAATTATTTTGGGTTCTTCTTGACGACGTCTCTTTAAATATAGGGAGAAAAATGTGAATGCAATTAGCTGGCGCACCTGCACATATTTCATATTCAGTGAGAAAATAAAAAATTTAGTAATAAATGAATAGGTAGGAATGGTCCATGTCAGTAGCTACCTAGGTCCCCAAACCTCCCGTAATGGACTTCTTTGTTTCGGGCTATATAAAAAATCTTGTACACAGTGTTTCACCTACTACTTGCGATAATATGAAGGGAAGGATTAGAAATGCATTTGCCACAATCACCCCAGATTCTAAGGAATATAAGAATATCATTTGAAGATAGAATAAGATGCTGTATTCAAGAGAATAGTTATCAATTCGAATATCTATTAAAATTTTTCTTTGTTTCTTCTAAAAATAACATTTTCTTTAATAAATATTTTTCATGTTCATAAATAATTCAATTACTTACTACAAACATATTTATACAAAATTAATAACTTTGTATAATTATTCTGCTTATAAAATAATATTTTTTATTAGAAAACTTTTTTGAATATTGTCATGATAATGATAAAAGTAAATTTTACTTTTAGAAGAAACAAAGAAAAATTGTAATTGATTTTCCAATTGATAACCATTCTCTTGAATACAGCATCATATTCTATCTTCAATAGTACATTGTGTAACGAGTGGGGAAAAGTTGCCAATAGCGCCACGCGGACGCAGTTGACGCACGAGCGAAGCGAGTGCGGAAAGCGCCCAAGTGGCGCTATGGCAACTTTTCCGAACGAGTTACACATACTATTTTCTATCACAAGTGCGAGTCGTTATGGGACCTATAGCATAGGGGGTTAGGTGCACGGAAAGTGCTAGATCTAGCACTTTCCGTGCTCCTAACTCCCTACACTATAGGTCCCATAGCTAGCGCGCGTGATAGAAATTATATTTTCATGCAAATGCATCTCTAATCCTTCCCTTCAATATCATCGCAAATAATAGATGGAACATTGTGTACAAGATTTTTTACGTGGCTACTGTCATGCACCATTCCTACTTATCCATTTACTACCAAATTTTCGATTTAAATAATTTCGCACTGAATATGAAAAATTTTCAGGTGCGCCATCTAATTGCATCCTCATTTTTCTCAATATATTTAAAGATACGTCAACAAGAAGAACCCAAACCAATTCAATAAAGACCTCGATAAAGACACGTGGATACATCTTACAAAAAAAATCGATAAAAAACGAAACGGCACAAATATCTCCAATACCGTTAGAGATAGGTATAGGGAACCTATACACAGTTTGAAAGAGTTTTAAATTTCCTAAATGCCGAAGCAAAAATGTATTGGATGTTCCATTTAAAATAACCAAGTTATTGCTGTTTAAAATTGAGAGAAGTATTCAGCAGTTTTTTGAACACCCTGTATAATACTAAGTGACGACAAATATAACAATTTATAACTTCATGGATCTAAAATNCACAAAGGCATTTGTGGAAATGAGAAAGCGGATGAACTTGCTAGGAAGGGATCCGAGCCCTTCTGTGGCACATCTCCCAGTGTGGTCAGGCGGGCTCTGGGCAAATGGACTGGGACAGAACACAGGAAATACTGGACTTCAAGGCCAGGACATAGCCATTCTAAGGAGCTTATGGAGTATCCCTTGAAGGAAAGAGCGAATGATCTACTGAGCTTGAACAGAATCCGGCTCAGGAGAGTGACAGGACACTGTCACTTTAGGAAACATAAGCTAAAGCTTGTAGACAGTCCGGTCTGCCGAGGATGTGAATCGGCGGATGAAACTTCTCTGCATATCCTAGGCGAGTTCCCGGGATTTGCACGTAGCAGAATGGCGCTGTCAGCAAGGAAGCTTTTGGACTTTGTAAAAAGGACAAATCTACTTGCTGAATAGGACTAGTAGTGGGATGCACAATAGGCCTAATTAGGCTGCAGTGCTATGGGACTTATTAGGACCAACCACTAGATGAAGATGAAGAAGAAAAATAAATAAGTATTTTGCAATATTTTTTCACCTGAACTGTTATTTCATATGAGATTTCTTTAATGCAGGGTTTAAATAATTTCACATGCACAAGAAAATGTGTTTTTTAATAAAGACACCGAAAAAACAATTAAATAGAAATTATGCAACAAGTGTCTTCACACATGCTAAAATAATACTCAAAGAAAAGTAAACTAAATTTAAAACAGAAAAAATAATGTTGTCTCAGTTGATTCCTGCGCCCCCTTTTGATTTTAAATACAGATACACAACTGATAAGTACTGCAAGGCAATGCGTTCTGAATTTATTAACAAAAGTGTCTGTTTGTACCTTGATATTCGTGGAGGTATAAATCCGTAACACTAATTTATTAAATTAAAAACATCTCCTCAACGGTTGGCTTTAGCCATTTTCAATAAGTATAGCTTTTTTGTTAAAAAAATGTCTATTATTTCATATTTTGTTAGTGAAAGCTGTATACGGGGATTGGCAAAAAATTTACTACATATTCAATGCATATCGTTGCCTGCAGAGGGCGCCTCGTACTCGACACTCAAAAATCATTATTATATTATTTTTCCCATTATTAAAAAGCCTCTCTGTTGAAAATTTGAAACGTTTCTAACTAAAATTATAGGAATTATTAAGAAAAAACCATTTTTTATTTTTCACTTTCATACCCTGTATCTTTTTTATTATGCGACTTGGGATATAGGTATGTTAAGTTAAATCGACTTATTTGTACCCAAGAAATCTCTGGTATCATTTGTGCCCCTCCATTTAAATACACCCTGTATAAAACAGCAACCGAGATACATTATTTATTGAAATTTGAAAAACTGTATGGGCATTCCATTCCGAATCACTGAGCTCATTACCCGACCATTTTTAATTTTCCTGATTTCTGGTATTATTTAGTATCCATTTAGAGTAGCTTTCATGAAATTTTCAAATTTTTATTTCAATCCCTCTCAAGAACTTATTAACATTTGAATATTTTGGGTAAAATTTTTTTAAATACCTGTAGCTTGGCAAAACTAAATATATCATAGGTATACTTTTTTCATTTTGTTCGTTTTGTTTGTACTTTTATAAAAAATATAAAAATAATAGATTTTTAGTATTTTGAGATTTTTTAATTTTTAAACCGAAAAAGTGCTTTTTGAAACAGAGTGGCGTTTATTATTTCTTCGAAAAATTCTCAAAGAAACCCTTTCAATATGCAAGTTTATGAGACAGGTTCTAGAGTGGGGTCTTATTTTATTCTATTTTTTTATTTATTTTTTTTTGTATTTTAGGTATTAAACCAAATATCAAAAAAGTAAATCGCGATGACTAATTATTAAAAATACCATATTTTTACTACGTCTGCTAATACAGGGTACCCCGAAATTAATCCAACAAAATTTGGTCATAGATTCTCAAGACAAATTTACGAGACCCGTATTTTTTCCAAATGGCCCCCTCTTTCGGGGTTACAGCCCCTGAAATCTGCTCTTAAGAATAGTCTTTTTTATATCTCAGAACCCTATTATACTAGAATCACTAATTGGTACACAGGGGTTTTATGACATGTGAAATCTGATAGTTCAACGATTTTTGGCGGGGAACCCCCTTAAGACAATTTTTCGTGGGCCCCCTTGTCTTTGGAACCAAAAAATTTCTCAAAAATTATTAATTAGCTAGAAAACCATTGAATTTAGAATCTTTTATATCCCTCGATATTTTTTCCGTAAAAAGCAATGTTTTTGAGATCAAATTTTTTTGGCTCCAAAGACAAAGGGGCTCACGAAAAATTGTCTTAAGGGGGTTCCCCGCAAAAAGCGTAGCACCAACAGATTCCTCATGTCATAAAACCCCTGTGTACCAAATTTAGTGATTCTCATACAACAGGGTTCTGAAATATAAAAAAAACGATTATTCTTAGAGGCGGATATCAGGAGGCTGTAACTCCGAAAGGGGCCCCACTTGGCAAAATAAAAAATACAGGGGACCCGTATTTTTGTCTTAAGGACGGGATTTTGTACAAAAAATATCGCCCAGCGTGAGTCACGAAACGGGACCCCGGCAGGTGCTGTTCCAGCGGCCAACGCTTCAAGTCTAATAATTCCGCTGCACCAGATATTCGTCCGATTTTTCAGGAACGGCTCAAATTTGTGTACATACAATCTTATAAGGAAAGAGAGTAAATATTTTATTAATCAGTAATAGATTATCGAGGACAATAATATTTTTTTATTGAGTAGGCAATAATTTTTAGTTAATAAGCTTAAACAATCTTATAATTACTATTCCTTCATTATAAAAACAGAAATACGGTTTTTAAAATTACATGTAGTTTCTTCTTCAAAAGTGACGTTAAAACACGTATAACATGGAATAGTCAACAGTCTAATGTTTATATTTTCACATTAACAATCCGATAATGTAAATTAACTGCTATTTTCAGTAAAAAAAATATATACCTAACCTGAAATATTTTTTTACTTTGACGAGTCGTTTTAACTTAAAAACACTGCTTAATTACTAAAATATATAGAATCTTGCTACTAATTGCGTTTGGAGAATAATATGTATAGGCATAAAATATATATATAATATTACTGTATGTATTTAGTCCATTGAAATGAAGGCTGAACCTCCATTTTTTCCTCTGTCGATCAAACCTGGGCGCAAATATGTTTTCGACCCTCAGGAATCCGAATCCGCAAACATTTTTGACCTAGGTGATCAGGCAAGGGGTCAAAAGGTCAAAAAACCCGTAAAAAATAAGGTTTTTCGCAAATATCTCGTAAACTACGGCAAGTAGCAAAAAAATAATTGCACCATCGTGTTCCCAGGGAAATTACGATTATAAACAATTAAAAAATTTATTTAAGAAAAATTTTTGTTTTTAAAAAACAGATTACCAAGACAATAAAATGGCAAAAAAAATGTTTCAAAAATATTAAACTTGTCCATTTGTTTATAACAAATTTATAAACAAATAACGTTAAAAAGTTTTTAGCTAAGCTAATAAACGCAATATATTAATAGAAAAACAACTAAAATCAAACATTTGGTAAAAAAAAAATTTATAACATTTCCCGGATTTTTCATTTTTTGTTAACTTTAAAAAATCATTATAAACAAATGAAAAAACTTTTATAAACTTTTACAACGGAATCTTGTTTATTATGTATATAAAAAGACCTCCCAGAAAGAAAAAAAATTTTAGATACATTATTTAAAGTTTTACAACAAGTTTTATGAAAGATTAGGACCACGAAAAATTAGTTCATTAACAATTGAATAACTTTAACATAAGTCAAGTTAAAAATTATTTTCCAACTGGGCTGTGTTCCTTCAAGTGTCTAGATGACACTATAATTTATTTAGATTTTTAAATTAATATTGAATACTATAAAAAAATTATTTTGTGTTGCACACTTTGCTTGGCGGCGACGCGACGACGCGGAAACCGCCGCCGCCGCGCGGAGCTATATTTTCAACGTCAAATTAAAATTATAAATAATGGAGCTACAATTCCTGACTTATTTTGCTGAAATTTTCTCCTCTTTCAGGATCTTTTTTGAAATTTCAGCTATCTTCAATATTTTTTTAGTTATAGTTAAAAAACGGAGACTCCCTTTTTTCTCTTCGTTTTTTGTTTATAACAATTGCTATTTTTAATTGCGGATAAATTAAAAAATACTTCTTTCTCTGAATTTAATTCCGAATCCAATGTACTAACAACCATATTTTTAGGATTACAATAACTATTTTTCGCAGAAAACTCACTTCTCGACTAGACTAGTGGTTTCCTTCTTATCGGTAAGTAGCTACTGATTTGTAGATTGAAACAGAAATCTACCTGAGCCAGACCAATTTTTAAGCTGTAAATTTATTTTGAAACTACCAAGGCTACAACATAAATAACGATTTTATGTGGGACACCCTGTACGTAAAATTTAATCTTTATTCTTAATAAAGAAAAATTAGTACATATTATTGGTTTTTTATGCGTTATATTTTCGTACTACTTAAGCTTTACAAAATCTTATTACTTAGGTACCTACCTACTTTTAAAATATTACCCATATTTATATATCAAAGATAATATCAGACCATTATGGGTCCCATATTCTGTAAATAGTGTTTTCCGCAAAGACAAATAATTTCAAACATTTAATAACTGAATAATCTAAAGCTTATCAAATAATAGGAATGTTATGTCATGCCACCTGAGTATTTTCAAAGACGCCGGCCGCAGTAAAACGAATAAACAGGTGCAAAAAACGATCAAACCATTAAGGTTTTAGGTACTGAAATCTACGAAAATACTATCTTTTTTATATATAATTCCACATGTAAATATTCTTATAACATTTACTTGCTTAGTCCTACATATAAAATTGTTTACTTTTTATAAGTACGTGAAAATAATTGTTAAAATGTGGGGTTAGGATAATAGCAAACGCATGTTTTGCAAACGCTTTTTTTTAGTTATTATTTTATTTGGGTAAATTTAAACGGTAACCATGAATAAACAAAACATCAAGGATTTTATTTTTGTGCTTACCCCTACTTTTGTTCTACACGTTTTACTTTTAAAGATTTCAGTACCTAAAAACGCCAGAAATTTCACTATTTCTCGGCCAATACAATTTACAATAAACCAACTCTGTGTTTTCGCTTTCATTTTCAAGGGTAGCGACACCTGTGACAGAGTACACAAACTAATTTTATTTAGAAATTCTTGTAGAAGATAGAAACCGCTAAAATTCTGGTTTAAATATATAATATAATATAATATAACATGGAGTCGTGTGTAAAATGTTGTCATCTTACTTGAGGACACAAATTATAGAATTGTTAATAAATATTAATCTGAAAATTAAATACAAATGATCCTAAGTGTCCGTTCTAGTGAGTGAAGTAGTTTGGTTATTGTGCCTGACCTAGTTCCGTCGTAAATCCAATATATTGGCAGACTAACAGTATGGTTAAAATTGAGGTACTTTGGCATTTATTTAAATTATTCTTCTGTTCTCATGAGCATTGAAATTTATTTCACTCACTAGCGGGAACCATTGCCAATACATTGATATATAATAATATTCAATTATGTTAGTTTCTTCGATGATTTGTGTCCTCATTTGAAGCTCTGTTACATGGTAAAAATATACATACTAAATCGCCCCCTTAAGAATCTGTGACCAAATTTTGTTGCATTAATCAATATTAAATATCTAAATTATTATTAACTAAATATTCCAATGTTTTCAATATTAGGTTTGTTTTTTACGCAATGACATAATACTTGTTATATTTTTGACCATTTCTATTTAGTAAACACATTTATATATGGATAGTTTAACGACGAAGTAAAAAAAAACAATTTCTAGAAGACTTACGGATTTTATTTTCTGTATTATTTCATTAAATATTCCCATCAGTGATCCAAGCGCCATTTCGAAGGATTTGATTCATGTAGTTGCTAATTCGACTACGTTATATGTATATTTGCTAATTCTCCTAACGACTACTTTATACAGGGTGATTCAAAAAACCGCTGACAGACTTCTAGGGTAGATAATACATACAAAATTAAGTCGAAAGTTTTAATAAACATAGGGTCGCAAATGCCTCCTTAACGAGATACAGGGCGTCAAAGTTTCTGTAAAATTAAACATTGTCTGCAATAATTCCAAAATGCCTGAACATTTCTATTTCAAATTTGCTATGCGTAGTTAGCACCTTAAGACCAATGTTTGATGTACTGCTCAAAATTTTATGAGCAGCAGTGTCGTAGAGACGGGGTCAACGTGACCCTTTTTTAAAAATATTTTCTACGCCACTGCTAATTTTGTCAAACGGGCACTATTTTCGTGTAAAGTGTTCAATTGTCTATCGAATTGGTCTCTTGCAAAATTTGGATTAAAGCAACCATTTTTAAGAGAAACACCTTTGTAGAAAATTTGTAAATCCAATTTTATTTTCATTCATTTTAGTTTCGCATAGTAGGCTTGTGCTATTCAAAATAAAATTAAACATCGCCTGTCACTAATGTCAATGTGTACAAGTGAGTTAAGTAAACTAGATTATAAGCTTCTTTTTGTCATTTTTACGCTTTAATTTTACACAACACAACTTTGACGCCCTGTATCTCGTTAAGGAGGCATTTGCGACCCTATGTTTATTAAGACTTTTCGTCTTAATTTTTTATGTATTATTTACCCTAGAAGTCTGTCAGCGGTTTTTTGAATCACCCTGTATATACAAATAAGTGTATGTATACCATAGACTTAGTAAACTATGGACTGGCCCTAGAAAGAGAGGTCAATCGCGCTGATGTGTGCAAGGCAGATGAAGCTAGTTGAGGCAAATACCGGTAAAATAAATGATGGTACACGGGTATACCGGTACAAAATGCTGTAAACAAACTTTGAAGTAAATGTCATGTATTGACATTATTGATTGATTTCTTGAATTTTTGTGTGAGTTAGTGTATGTGAAAGATTCGTAAAAACTAAATATGGTGAAATCGTGTTCTGAGATAAGTTGCGTAAAGAGACGTTTAAGTGGAGAAAAAATTAAATTTCATAGATAGGAAAGAAGTTATGACGGTACCAACATGTTTATACTTTTTGCAACTTTCTGAAAAGACTGACCATGTAGAGCTGTCTCTGATGACAACATATTAGATTAAATTATTTCCCGCATCCTCAAAATAAAATGTCATTTAACATCAAACCGAATATAAAGAAAAAGTTTTAACTGAAATGTGCTTATAATGTGCTCTAGCAAAAATTTTCTTCAAGTAATATGTTGAATGAAGAAAGCATCGACATAGTTTCAATTTATGCAATTCTGCAAAGCAAGAAAAGCTTGCAGTAATGTTGACCGATCGAGTTTACGATATGAGGAAAATAAATGGAGAAATACATACATAAGGCATTATAAAAACTATTTGGAATGTTATAACTAAAATAATTCAAATATTGTACTGTAATTAGGATAGTAATATAATAAACCCTTTTACATACCTACACTACTGGAAAAAATTAAATTCTTTTGTCTTTTAGTTTCTATATTATTTTTATAAAGTCTTTGAATACGGCCCAACAGAAAAAAAGGGTAAGGAATCGAGTATAGCTAGCTGATTGGTTGAATTAAATGTAGCGAGTTGCAGTCGAAATTCTGTGAACGAAGCTTAAGCCCTTACTAGCTCCATCTCTCTCGCACACGTCTGAGCGATTGCCGTTTACAAGGGTAAAATGACAGTGTGTCGAGTCCAGTAGTTTATAAGGTCTATGATGTGTACGTACACTTATTTGTAAAAAAGTGAAACGAAAATAATATAATAAATTTTAACATTGTTGTGCCAAAGTATAGTAGTTCCTATAAAGTTTCAGTTCTGATCTATCAAATTATTTTTCGTATCGTTATGGGCATAGGTCCGGGTATGTAACAACAGTATATATACAGGGTGTATCGCGAAGAGGGTCCAGTAGGATTATCTTAAAAAGGGGTCAGAATTGAAATCTGAACATTTGTATACAGGGGTTTATCAAAAAGATCTATTAAAGGAAAATAGTGTCAACTTCCCCACACTTCCGGTTATACCGGATGTTGAGTCATATCTATGCATGTTTTAATTATTTTACTAAAAAAATGTAAACAATAATGTAATTCAGTATATACATACTTCTATAGGTATGTATAAAAACGTTTAAAATAAATATTAATAAACATAAAGTAATAAGTATTAAACAGTGGACAACACACGTATAAAAAACTGGCGAAAACCAGAAGACTCAATTTATGCATGTAATCTAGCATTTCTATAGTAAATAATAAAACATTTCGTTCCTACTGGAATAAATACAACCCCGCGTAGATACGTAGGTTGCTGGAAAAGTTACTACAATCCACCACGTCCAGTGATGTCAACGTTCTGCCAGTGTGATATTTGAGAAATTAGACGTTTCTAATCTATAAATCAGTTGACAGTTTGTATTCAGCGAAGTAGTTTTGTGTGCACAGTGTTTTAAAAGAAACTACTCAGTGTAAAAATGTAATTTTCACGTAAAAATTTCTGGGCAATGATTTACTACGATTACAAATGTAGTTTTACTCTAAAACAATGCATCAATCGACTGCATTTGGCTTTTAGGGATAAATCACCATCCGATAGGACAGTGTATGATTGGTTTGGCGAATTCCTGCGTGGACACACATATATCTTAGTGACGAATTTTGTGAAGATTGTCCATCCACGTCTGTTGTTGTCACTAATGTTGATACGGTGCGTGGAATGATTGAGCGAAATTGGCATATGACATACCGCAAGATTCAGGCATCCTTGGGTATTGACATGAAAGTAATACACACAATTTTGAACGTACGAAAACTGTGCAGTCGTTGGATCCCATACAATTTGACCGACACTCAAAAAAGACTCGTGTTAAATGGTGCAAAGCAATGCCCAAGAAATTCAACCGAGACCGGTCAAATCCGACCTACAATATCGTTACTGGCGACGAAACTTGGGTTTATTCGAACGAGCCCGAAAGCAAACAACAATCCAAATGAGTTGGAACCAACAAAAGTACACTTTCCGAACGCTGGTTTGAGAGGTTACAACCGCAGAGTGGAAAGCATGCCTCACCAATTGGTTCGAGCGTATGCAACAGTGTATCGACCCCAAAGGCGAATGGTTTGAAGAACAATAAAGCCATTTTTCAAAATTTACTTGTGTTTTTACATATCGTTTGCAGAAACTTTTCTATCAGCCTACCATGTCAGACCAGTCTGGAAATAGATTATTTAATTATTCAAATATTACATCAGTAGATGTCGAACGGTCGTTCTCTTCAGATTACGATATTTTATCACCACTGCGACTAAATTTCGCTGAAACAAGGGTAGAAACCTATAGTCCACGGGCCCACGTACAAAGAAAAAAATGATTAGCAGCAGGCTGTAACTTTGCGTGCAGCTTAAGTTTGACGAGTCTCCCAAGATTTGACTATGAGGAAAATTCAACAGTGGTAAGTTTTCCCGTGATTTTCAGGAAAACATGTCAATCTGGCATAAACATGGAATGTTATGACCAGCACTTTTTTTTAAGTTTAAATGAAAGATATATTTTTTTTAAACCCCCCAAAAAATTTGTCCGACAAAAATGTTGGTATTTTGAGTTTGTCCCCCACCCCAAATATGTCGATTTGGTGACATTATGGTTGGTGACAACCAGCAAGCTGATTTTTCTGGGAGGGTTTGGTAATAAGATTTGAAATGAAAGTATCTTATTGTCGGACAAAATTCTTGAGAAGTTTTTGCAGTCCGACGCCCTGAAGATGTCGACTTAACGACAACATGGTTGGTGATATGATATATGGTTGGTTTTCCTGAAAATCACGGGAAAACTTACCACTGTTGAATTTTCCTCATAGTCAAATCTTGGGAGACTCGTCAAACTTAAGCTGCACGCAAAGTTACAGCTTGCTGGTAATCATTTTTTTTTGTACGTGGGCCCGTGGACTAATACCTGATGATGCGATCTATAACAGATTACATCCAGATTGTGGAACCGACGATAACGATGTGTAAAAGAATTTATGTGCTTCACAATGACACAATGACATAAACCTTATAATCATTGTTCACTTTATTTTATGTTGATGACCTGCATGCATTTGGTGCGCGGCCAATTATGACAGCTCTATCAATCACATTCAGTTCAAATTCGCTAAAAAGCTATCGATGAGGTATGGAATTGTTATTGTATCAAGTAGGAAAAAAATGTGTGATCGATTTAACCGAAGAAATGGGTTTTTCTGGGAAACGGCCGAGAAAAATAAATTATTTTAGAAACTATTTCATTTTTGCGTACTTTTACTAGAAGTTAGGGCAGAAATACAGAAATTATCTTTACGACGCTAGGCGTCACGGTGCTTCAAAAAAAATTTTTCCAGCAACATATATTTTTTAATATGTCACGATAAAAATGCCTTAATTTTGAATATTTTTCCTATATGTATAACATTTTTTTGTTCCCATTATTTAAAAAGTTACGGGCAATTCTCTAGTGAATTTCTCTATCTCGTAATTATTATTACAACGACGTAGTCAGCGATATAGATATTTTTCAATGCTCTTGCTGGTTCAATATATCAATAACTACGGTTCTATTTACAATAAAACAATTGCATTAATTTGTAAGAATTACAAGGGACCATTATTATTTAAACACAATTCGTAACGTTTTCTTAGTTCACTGTTTTTTTTTTTAATATTGCTGCGTATTTCAGCACAAGCAGCAATGATTTTCTGCTTCAAATGATCAATGTTTGTTTTAGTTTTATACACAATATTTTTTAGGGCTGCCCACAAGAAGAAATCAAGAGAGGTTAGATCTGGGGCTCTCGGAGCAAATTGTAAAAGGCCATTAGTACCTATCCACTTATTTTCAAAGTGCAAATTTAAATAGTTTTGAACAACTGCAGCATTATGATAAAGCGAGGCGCCCCGCCCAGTTGAAACCACAGGTGTCTCCTAATTTGAAGTGGCACATTTTCTATAAGAATAGGAATTTCATTTGCAAGAAAATTGCAATACGTTTGTCCCATTAAGACACTATCATAGAAATATGGACCTATTAAATGGCTTCCTACAATTCCACACCATACATCGACACTAAAGTGACCCTGCCTTTGAGCTTCTCTAGTACTATGTGGGTTTTCGTCCGACCAATGATGAGTATTTTTTCGGTTTGGAATGCCATGACTAATAAAATGACTTTCGTCTGTCCACAAAATGTGGTTATACAAATTAGGATCATCATCTAATGCAACTAAGAAGTGAGAAAGAAAATTTTTTCGCCGTTCAAAATCTCCAGGATTTAACTCTTGCACACTATGTATTTTATAACCGTGAAATTTGTTAATTTTTAAAACTTTGAATTGCATTATATGTCAAATTTAACTCTCTCGAAGCCGTTCTAATCGATGCTTCACGATGATTTTCAAAATAGTTTATTATAATTGCCACATTTTCAGCAGGGGTTACAGTTTTTTGTCTCACCCTGTTAACTAAAAATGATTTTTTATTCTGACGTAGAACATTTTTCAATTTGCTAAATATTTGATGATTTAGAAGATTTCTTTTGGGATATCTCAGTGCGTATAATCTTCTTGCCCGTAATGCATTTTTCTGGGCTTCTCCGAAAATTAACAACATATCCACTTTTTCGTCATGGGAAAACATTTTATTACTGCTACTTTTCAGTAACTACTACTAATGAACGATCACAACACTTCAAAAATTATATAAACTCTATAATAATTATTAAAACCTTCAAAATTCTGACACTTCCCATTGAGAATATGTCATATGAAAACAAATACTGTTTTTTGCCCAGCCTGCTTGCATTTATTCAAAAAATAATAAAATTCTACTAATAGAATTTACTACATTTTTTAGGAATATATGGCAAAAACTATCACAACAGATACAAATTTGGCAATTGTTTTTCACTGTTCAGTTGCATTGAAGAATTACAGCAAAGTTTTTAAATTATAGTGTCATTTAATAGGTTTATATAGTTTTATGATGGTGTCTTATTAACAAAGTACGATTTGGGAATCGACAACAACTTTCTAAATAATGGGAACATAGAAAAATGTTATAAGTATAGGAAAAATATTAAAAATTAAGGGATCTTTATCGTGACATATTAAAAAATGTATGTTGCTGGAAAAAAAAAAATTTGAAGCGCCGCGACGTCTAGCGTCATAAAGATAATTTCTGTATTTTGACCCTACCTTCAAGTAAAAGTAATCAGAAATGCAGTAGTTTCTAAAATAATTTATTTTTCTCAGCCGTTTCCCAGAAAAACTCATTTCTCCAGTTAAATCGATCACCCTGTACAAGATGTTTCAGTAAAAATTTCCTTATTTTTTTCTGTAACGGGAGTAGTATATAAGGTCTATGAACGGGAAAAAAGTTGTACATTTTATCTCTGTTGACAGGTAACAAAATGTCACTTTTTACGAAATTGCTGTTTTCCCCGGGAAAAAAGTGAGTATTTTTTCCCCGGATATATATAATATACATAAGTAAAGGTAGATATTTAATTTTAGAATATTTTATTATATAGAAGGTACATTTCCTTTACACCAAAAGTACAATTATTAAATGTACATTGCATAAATGTCATGTTTCTTAAACTATTCGGTATAACAGTCGAACTTTCTTGTGTATTTTTTTCTGTCATGGACACAACAGCCGTTAATGTACCTGGTCGCAAATCGGTTGTTATTTCAGCACTGCCACACGTTCTAAACACTTTATTAGCTATTTCTGTCCTGTGTGCTACCGATTCATCAATATATCTTTCAGCGACCGTTTATGACTTCCAACCGCCATGTTTCTTTAGTGTCATCAAGTCTCCCCCAGATTCAACTAAAAATGTAGCAGACGATCTCCGAAATGAATGACCTGTATATGAGTTAGCATTGTCAAGTTGAAGAAAATTAGCTACTGTTTCAGGTACCTTATAAAACTGATTTTTACCCACAACCTGATTGATACATTTCCCATTGCGATATGCATAAAACAGGCGACGATCTTTTGCTGCTGCTGGACGAAGGGCTATGTACATTCGGTAAAATTTAACATATTCTTCAGTAACTACAAATCTCCTGTTTACATTATTCTTTGTTTGCTTAAGTTTCACAATTAATAGCGTTCCCGAATCTTCAATATCATCTAATCTTACCTGGCTGATTTCACAAATTCGACAAGCTCCTGCAATCCCAAATACAACAACAACCTTGGCCATTAAATAAACTTCATCAGGAGCATTATTTAAAAAATCATTAATTTGTATAATCGTAAAAATCGCAGATTTCTTGGGCGTATAACCTTTCCCATTTTGTTTCAGAAATGTAATTAGTTTGAAATATTTTGAAATGTCTATATTATTATTGGATTTTAACATACTTTTAATCATTGAATAATTCGACCACACTGTTGATGGCTTTTGTTGTTGTGCCAGTTCCACAAAAAAAGCCAATAACACCGTCTCCGAAAAAGAACTGCATATCTTTTTCATCTTCCATTCCATAAATCTTGAATACGCGGTTTCGTAAATTTTCCGCGATTTAGCTGGCAATAATTTTTGTGACGCTACTTTCGCTGCTTCTACTAACTCCGGTGGAGTCAGAGAAAACTCGGAATCAGACATTTTTTAACTTTATATTATTCAAAATAACTACTAAACAACC
>NW_019416624.1:2028288-2066251 GCF_000390285.2 Anoplophora glabripennis | reverse complement strand
TATTAGAGCTGTTTTAATATCTCATGGACCGCGAAATGCGCGAAAGGCGTGGCGTATCCGCATAATTCTTCTAATAAGCACGTTGTGAAAACATTGACTCAGAACTAGACCATGTGCATTCTTACAAGTAGAAATGAACTAAGGCGCACGGGCATCAATAAAGTGAACTGACGAACGTTCGTTATACGGGTGTAACGTAAAGGTTGGAAATAAATGAAACGGCGGATTTTTTATTTTAAAAAATAAATATTTATCATATAAAGTTATGCTCTACGGGTTTTCTTTTCCAAGCTACAGGACGCTAAAAAATTTCAAAAAATTTAGTTTTTTAATATCATTTTCAATGCAAAAGTCTTTTTTCAATGCCTGTTTGACCATATTCGGTGGCTGAGTCAAAGCATATTTCATAATGTTTTTGTTACTTTTATTTTCCTATGTTAGCGGGAAAAAATGGTAATTACAAAAGTTCTATTTACGGAAAAATTACAAGAGCTACAAATAAAACGCAAGAGGGTAATTTTGTTTAAAATAAAAAGTGGATCATAAAAAAATATTAAAAAAATGTTTTTACCAGTGGCGTACGACAATTTTCTTCGAAAAACCTTACGGTACAATCCGTACGCACGCCACTGAGTAACTTACAAAGTCAATCTTTTTCCTGTTACTAGGGGATTATTTAATTAAGCTAAAAGGCTAAAATTTCGTTCCATTATCTTACAATGTTCGAAAGTTATTGGAGAAAAACTAAATTTTTTGAAACTTTTTAGCGCCCTGTATCTTGGAAAAGAAAGCCCGTAGAGTATAACTTCATATGAAGAAAATTTATTTTTTGAACCAAAGAATCCACCGTTTAATTTATTCCCAAACTTTACGTTACACCCAGTATTGTAATAATGTTTTTTCAATATTAAATCGTTTTTCCCGTCACAGAAAAAAATAGTGTATTATACACGGGAAAAAAGTAGATTTTACCTCTCAGTTTTTTGTCTCCTTCCGCTTCGCATCGGGAGACAACACAACCTCGAGCTAAAATCTAGTACTTTTTTCCCTTGTATAATAAATATCTCTTATTTTTTCCGACGACGACGCAACAAATAAATACGTAATTGTATTTGCAATTGAAAAAGTTTTAAAATAAATCAATGAACCTACCCTTCCATTCAAAAAAATAAACAAACCTCTTTCTAATATGCCACATTGAAAATAAAAATTTACATGTTTAGGAATTTTGCGACAAACCTTTATTTATTAAGTCATAGAATTTGTTCCAGTTAAACTTTTCACTCTTTACTTAATGAAGAAGAAGACTTTGAAGAGTATTGTTTATTTTATCAATTTAAACCAATTTGTTTATATTAAATGTTGAAAATGTCCACCATTAATATTATAATATTAATAACATACTGATGTGCACATTCAAGAATAGCTGCGATACTACCAATAGTCTCATATAATTCTGTGATACATATTACTACGTCAAGTACTAAAGTTTTTAAATATCCCTAAAAAGAAGTCTAGGAGATTTAAGTCCGGTGACCTAAAACGACGGTTGGTTGAGTTAAGCTGCAAATTGGTTTGTCCATTTATTTTGATACTAAACTAGTTATGCATAAACCATAAACGGTGTAACAGTTTACTAATAATAAACATTGGGGCATTGTAAATGCAAACCTTTGGACATCTCATGTATAAGAGATTAAAAGCAAATTGTACTGCAGAGACGGATGGTATACACTGATTTAAACAATAGTAAAAACTAAGTAAAGATAAAGTTTTTTTGGGGAAACGCCGAGCGACGAGGGGTCTGGCGAAATCGCGAGGACAGAGGATCTAAGCTACCTAGTAGAATATGAAAGACAAATAATTGTTTAATCCACAAACAGCGAACATTTTTGGAAAAACTATATTGTTAAAACTCCAACTTGGAAGTCTGGGATTTGTGATGTTTACTATTGCATAGTGGATTGGTTTGGCTGAACAGTAGCAAAAAAGGGCCCAAGTCTTACTAAGGAAAAGGGTCACCTTACACACAAGAAGTACCTACCTACTTAAAGTTCCCTGGTGCCAGTAGATGATTTGTTACATATTAATATCAACCCCTGGAATTTGAAACGCCGCCATCTTGTTAAAAAGCACGTATGCAGCATATATTTTTTATATTATAATTTATTATTACTTATTATTCAATTGCAACTCATGTATTATTTTATAAGGTTTACTTGGAAAACAGCTGTTTCTCGGGTACCTAGTTATCATATCATTTTTTGCTAGTCTAATTTACTTATTTTATTTAATTTGTTCAAAATTAAATTCTACTCTACTTAATTTATCATTAATCAAATTATTGCTGAATTAATTTATAATAATATTAAAATTTATACTTTTTACATTTGGCGTAAATAATTTATAATAGATATTTATATTGCATTGTGTTATCTATGATTTGTGTTGTTTTGTAATTCCCCAATCCTTGTCAATTTTATTTGACTGGCGCCCATGCCTATTATACTCTCAACAAATTAAAACAAAAAGCAAATCTCAATGAACCCACGATCAGCCTCCGACATTGGAGCAACCGTTAGCAAAATTATTTTTAACTAAAAATAAAATAAAGAGAATAAGGTTACAACGGTATCGCAGATTATGTTATACTAAATCAAGAAGGGCTAGTGGTTGATTTTCAGTAAAATGTATTGCCATCTAGTCTTAAGGAAAGGCCGATATAGTCTCCAATAATATCCATTCAATCGTTTAATGAGAACTTTTTTCTTAGAATTAATCTAGAAATTACCCCCATTTTTATCGGAACGTACATAAAGGATCACTCTATATGTATTTTATATACTTCATCCAATAGAATTCAAAATATAATGGTCTAATGAAACTTCTTAATTCAGTTTCTCTATTTAGCCATTTTTTCATTCTTTAGTTTCCGGGATCTTAATTAATGCATCTCCAAAATTATCCACCCGATATATTCTTGATTAGAGATTAATCTGTATAGTATTGCTAGACAAAACACATAAAAAATTATAGCTGTTTTCTAAAACCTCAACTCTTTGTATCTATCAAATAAAATTTATGTTTCAAAGGCAACATATTATGGTAGAACGCAACACTATAACCAACTTAAATATTTTAATTCGTTTCCTTTGAGTCTGTTGATTATTTTTATTTTCGGAACACTTTTAGAATCAAAACCAACCAATTGATGCTGTGTGTGACTAAAACAAAAATACTTACAAGTTAACAAAGGCATAGTCTGGAAGTTAAATATTTTCACCCCTAGTTTTGTTCCCCAAATGAGTAACAAACTTCACTAGCAACTTTAATTCAGTGCAATTATTTGTTTAGGATTTCGCCTACGGAAAACATAAACTTTACAACAGTAAAACCATACACCTTTTGTACGTTAGGGATGGCATTCTAGGTATGTACGTTCGTTCTGAAGCATTGGGTTTCATTTTAAATTAACAGTTATGCGTATTATGAAACTGGCTGATACATTTGCTTATTCGGATAAGCAAGTGCAATTTAAATTGCTTCAACATTTTAATGAGATTGCTTCCACTCAAATGTGGTGCTGATTAAAATTATATGGTCCTCCTAATAATAATTCCAGAATTTTGTTGCAAATCAATTTATTTGTTATACAGAGTGAGAAGTACCGTTATTTAGAGATGATTTCTAGGCTCATAAAGATAACTTTTATGGTGAAAAATACGCCTAATTGTATTTATTAGTTGATTATGAAAAAAAAATAATTGCATTCTATTTTAATTTATTCGCAAATTTCATTAACATGCAGTATAAATTTACGGAATTAGCGGTTCTGAAGTTTCAACAAATTAGGACTACTTGCAATTAGACAAATTTCTAATGAAAATATTGCCATTGATCACCTCAAATTTGTTCGGCGAGCACGTCAGAACGCCAATATTTATATAAAAAATTCTTTCGAATCGAGATTTAAAAAATAATAGCATAGCAATTATTGTACTTAAAAATTCGCCTATATTTTTGAATAGCCGCAATAATTCTGCAAAAGACGTTCATATAGCGTAGTTCCCGACGTGAAATAGGAATATAAAATAGAACATAGAGCAATAGAGCAGTTGCGTTAACTTAAAAATAATTCACCGATCTTTCCAAGATTTCTTACGAGCAGACGTCACTACTGCTGCCAGAATCATCACACAGAGTCGACGATACAGACAAGCGCGTAACTGAGCGCTGTGTTCCTTCTAACGAAAATCACCGATGTTTCTAAACTTTACACCGATGTTTTAAAAAATTCACCCGCCGAGCTACCCGGATGAGAAGATCACCGTCAAGAGTCCTTCATTCCCTCGGACCACAACGACAACGTATGTCGTCGATCTCTCCTCTAGGTCGCCGACGAGAGCCAGGAGCGTTAAAATTTTTCGCTCCACTTTCCAAAAAGTGGCGAAAATAACAACATCCAAGAGACTTCAAATATGCACCCCTAAATGATCTTACCCTGAGAGGTACGCATTTGCTGAGGTCAACTCCGCCGAGAGCTAACCAGGCCAAGCAAATTCCGCGTCATGGAGCCCAATGTGGGGCCAGGACAAAAGAAAAACAACCCACCTACGTAAATATGTAGCCATTGTATCTGAAAATTAAATGCATGATTCTGAGGCACGCTTTTTCATCAGTCTTTCTTTTCCTTTTCCTCACCATTACTACTTCATAATTGTCAAAGGTTGGAATGACGATGGTGGGAGGAAAGAGGCGGAGGGAATGATCGTAAAATGTGTTCCAAAATTTGGGCCCATTGAAAGAAAAACTAACTCGCCCACGAAACATTTGTTTTTATTTTTTGGACATTGTGGCATGAGAATTTTCTAGGACACATTGTATATTGATCAAAATATAATAATTATGTGCCATGCAAACGCTTTATTCTTTATGTGGGTATAAACAAACGTCAATGTAACCTGAGTAATTATTTGACAAAGGATTCACTCTGCTGTCTTTTAAATGCTAAATGCTTTATTGTGCCATATATCTGTAAAATTTCAACATTATGTAAATAATTAAATAAACAGTAAACGTTAGCATTACAGACAACAGTCTAGGTAATATGATCAAAACAACAAACATGTAATAACCCTGCATTTCCACGATTAATAGTGACAAATAATCCATTACATAGTACTTTAAAAACGAGTATAACACAATATAATTTGATCTTATTATTGCCGAAACACATAAGAATCTTGAAAACTTATATTTTATCACAATAAGAATTTAGCAATGAATTTGATTACCAATACATGTCTTTAAAAAGGGGTAACCCTTTTAACTGAAAATTAATAATTAAAATGAATCTTAAAATATTTATATTTAAAAAGTAAATGTCTTAAAAAGTCTTAAATGCTTAGTCAGCAATAAGTTACAAAGACTTCAATAATGATCAAAATCCACGTGACACTGACCTTTAGCCAACTAAACGTAGTCAAAGATTTACACAAAATTCCCTAGAAATGGTCCAGTGAAATACATATTACATTTATTTACAAATATTGAAATTTTCCAAATTGAAAAAGTATTTTTGAAAAATGTCCTTTACTTTTATATTCTTTTATAAAGATAAGCTTTTTTTGTAATCAGAGATAATGAAAACAATGTTAAAACTATACAAACTTCCAGTGTTTTAATAAAGTTCTTCAATACCTATTTTAGTATAAATTATATTTAAATTGATGTATCTTACAATGCTATCATAAACATAAACAAGTTTTTTTTTTACTTAACTAACAAAAACATATTTTAATCAAATTTATAACAGATGTTCAAAATATCGCTTTCCAAATACTTTACTCGAATGCGTTTCATGCACTCAAAAACGCGTGCATACAAATTAATTTTGGTGTTACAGTGTTTATTTCATCTTCAATTGCTAATTACAGTACTTCAAGTATGTGGAGAGAACTTTGAAATTCTTATTTTCATATCATCAAATACATAAAAATGTATAGGTATGATCAGAACTTCGAGCCACAAACCCCTAGTAATCAATGTATCACCATAAAATTAGTCCAGATATCTTATAGTTTCTGCTGCAGTATGTGCTGTGGCTCTATCTCATTGAAAATACCCATGCCGCAGTTCATCGTTATGCATTAAATCCACAGCTTGTTATAAAATGTTACGATATCGTTCTCCATTTATTACTTCTCGAAAAAAATTGGTCCTATTCTTGAAATTTTTAATTTGTTTTAACTTAGGTTACATAACTCACATGCACATGTGTGATGCAAATAATAATAATAATAATAATAATAATAATAATAGGCCTTTATTCAGTTACAAAACAATTACATAAACAGAACATCTATAACGGGTGGCGGTAACCAACCAAGTTGCTCATACAACCACCCCAGTTAAAGAGTACATTGAATTAAATTTTAAAAATAAGAAAAGTTAATCATAAACATCTATATCAATTCNTATAACTAACAAAACACAGTTGTGAAAAGGACTATATTTTTAACTCAATAGACAAAGATAAATTGTCTCTGGATTGACATTTGATCTAGGGTCCCAATTGGTGACTTTGCTTTAGTAATTTCAAAAACACTCAACAATTTAAAAAAATCGAATTTGCTTAGTGCCAAAACAAATCAAATCACGTGGCACTGGGGCATTTATGAAGGCACTGTACAATACAATTATGTGACTTACTTACAGTTAGAAATTTTAATTTTACTGAGTAGACAACTTATTAAATCATACCTAATTAGATTAATTTAATGACTAAGTTACTAGAAACCGGGTTGTTGTTCTACAGTGAATGCCAGCAAAATGCTGCAGAAGCATCGTGTTATTGTCCGGAACGTTTTGTGATTATATTATATCTAGCTTGGCTGAGATTTGTTTCTCATACAACAGGCGTGATATTGCTGTAGAATTACAAGAACATCATGGGAGACACACAGGACGAATAAGATCATTCCGTATATTACATGCAGAGGAACAAATAGAAATTGTTCATAATGAACCTACTAAATTGTACGCCAGTTTCTCATTAGATGATATGGAGCGACCTTTCGGAATATCGTGACCTTTCTGACTATTTAGTATATTGCCGACCACGTCATTTCGACATAAATGGGCTATTACAAACGGTAAAATATCAAGTTCAGTCCCTGAAAAAAAAAAAAAAAAATTTTGACAATTTTTTCTTTATTTGTAGTTTACTCAACTTTTATTTGTAGTTTGAAACACGGAGAACTTTAGACTTGCTTAAAATAACATCACCAGTTATTTGTATCTCGGAGGGTCCCTTTTAAATTAACAAATTGGCGTGTAGAATATACAGGGTGTTTGGAAAAGTTGGTATAAAATTGTAGTTAAAGACCCTTATAGTATGATTATTACCTACAATTTTCATTCCGTTATCTTAATCAGTATGAAAGTTATTTTAAAAAATATCCAAATGATAAGACCCCTTTGGAGGGCTTTATCTCAGTAACGGTACTCCGGAGGACCAATGTTTATAGGAACTTTTTTTACTATTTTTGGCTCTACTTTCACCCCTTTAAATTTTGTACCAACTTTTCCAAACACCCTGTATAGAAATAATCACATGTAAAATGATGTAATTATTATCTGGGACCCAACACCAGTAGGACAGCTTCTCGGGAACAATAGAATTTTGGATAGTTATTCAAATATAAATATGAACAGAAATGTGTTATTTGCGTTTTCACATATAGTTTTGCATCAGTGATTAGTTCCAGAACATTGATAGAGCAACTGAAAAAAGTAGTAATAATGAATAGCTAATTTCTCGACCTGAAATGAAATAAAGCGTTGTTCTAATAGTAGCAGTGAGGGCTTCAGTAGACAAATCGCGATCAACCAGTGCCAACTTTTTGTCGGTCAGTGTATATTCCACTGTTATTCCGAGGACATTCTGTTGGAAAATTTCAGTAATTGATTGACGATGTTAGAGATTGAGGCAAGACCACAAGGTTATGGTAGGTGTCAACCGAAGGATACTTCACAGAAATTTAAATTCCACTGAACAAAATGCAGGATCTTAAATGAAGTTCTTTTTATTTACAACTCAGCTATGTAGAAGGGCTTGAAATAAGGTAACAAAACTGCAAATAAAGCAAAAGTGAAAACGATTGAGGAATTGTAAACTCCTCAATCGCTCTCGAAGTAAATGATCGAGAAGTAATATTTATCTATTGCTTTTAAAGATTCACAATCACTTTTACTCCTTAAAAAACAAGCTCCAAAATCCTTACTTCTTTTATATAGCGCGATTTTATCTTTCAAGTATCTCAGCAATAGTGAATATTCTTAGAACGTTATAGTAAATAAAAAAGACAGATATAACATAATCTTTTGCATATTAATTGTACCTACATGGAACTAAATATAATTACATTTTATACCTTTATAATCATTTCCTCAGATGCAATAAGCAATTATGACCAACCGAATATTTTTTAATAATAACTATTAAGCTAAGTGCAAAGTCCCCTGATAAAAAAATAGCACAAGGTGTTTTTATACAAAACAGCAATCTTAAATACAGGGTATCCCGAAATTATTGGGTAATATTTCTTTTCCGTAGAATGGTTATAGCCAGTTTGATGATAATTTTTTCTAAATAACTCCGAAACCAGATGAGATAAATTTATGGAATTTGGTAACTAGCTTAACTCTTACGTGCTCAGTCCGCTACTAAAACGAAATTTACAAATACATAACTTTTTTGTTTTGACTCATTTGACTTTTGACTGAAGAGTATGAAATTTCATAATTTTTAGTAAAAAACGGTACTCTTGATCCACATGTTCTATTTTTTTGTAAAATCTGTTTAAAAATGATGTTACATGTGTTAATTACCGGGAATCTAAATTGTTAATATTTTCTATGGTAGCAGATAGTGAAGAACAAAAATGCACTTGGCGTCATTTGCATTGACAGTTCAGTTACATATTTACTTTTTGCGAATTGTTATCAGTCGAAAATGCAACATTTTACGAATGTGGAGCTAGCAGATATTAATTACATTTATGGTTTTTACAATGGAAATGCGTTATGTGCGGTACAAGAATATCGCAGGCGTTTCCTCAGCGTAGGATACGTATGTACCTAATCGCAGTATTTGAAAATGTACATAGAAATTTGAGAGATCATGGCAGTTTTTGACGTTCTCGTGGGCGAGAGAGACCTCTATAAACTATAATTTAGAAAATGCCCTAAAGAACTCCGCACAAAACATATGGAAATTGAACACTGGTCAATTTTTATGAAAAGTATTTCGTATTTTGATAGTCCTCGTCATGCTGATCAAAAGTCTCAATAGGCACGAAGCCCTACAACCACTTCCAACCCCCCAAAACCACCCCCAAAGATCAGGGTAATGAACTTGACAGATTACAGGTCAATTGGCTTACCGTAATATTTCACTACTGCAGTCGAACCTACCGACACACCATAACTAGGCTTAAGATTATCAATGGGCACCGAACCCTGCAACCGCCACCAACCCCCCAAAGGTCAGAAGGATGCATTTGACAGATTATTATTGGTCAATAAAACTACCGAAATATTTTACTATTGCAGTCGAACATACAGCCACCCAAACTGTAACTAGGTTTAAGACTACTATCTCCAAAACACTTAACCCCCATCCCTCTCCCTCCCCACCAACTACCAAAGTCTGTCATGTGACTTTTCCCTGCTTGCTGGTTGTGTAACTGTTTAATCGTGAATTATATCTCACAGCCACGTAAACGATCACTACTCTATACTATCCGACGCCGACCCTCGACAATTGAACCGCCCCCACCCCCAACCCAAATCCCATGGTTGGGGTCGAACCAACCCCAGTTCTTATCGAAGCCTGAGTTGACTTTTCCCTTCTTATAGCTTATTAATCCGTTCAATCTTGAATTCCATCCTACACCCATATTATTGTTTAATACCCTTTAACTCACAAGAAGTACCAAAACCTGCCATAAGATTTTAGCTGTTTGTGAGATGTGAAACCCTGACTGTAGGTTCGATTGCAGTAGTAAAATAATTCGGTAGATTTATTGACCGATAATCTGTCAAGTGCATCCCCCTGACCTTTGGGGGGTTGGTGGGGGTTGTAGGGCTCGGTGCCCATTGATAGTCTTAAGCCTAGTTAGGGTATAGGTGTCTGTAGGTTCGTCTACAGTAGTGAAATATTACGGTAAGCCAATTGACCTGTAATATGTCAAGTTCATTACCCTGATCTTTAGGGGTGGTTTTGGGGGGTTGGAAGGGGTTGTAGGGCTTCGTGCCCATTGAGACTTTTGATCAGCATGACGAAGACTATCAAAATACGAAGTTTCATAAAAATTAATCGGTGTTCAATTTCCATATCTTTTGTGCGGGCTTGTTTATTTGAGAATAATCCATAAATAGGTATCCGGGAAGCCGCAAGAGTTAGCCACATACATACCCCGGACAATAGTAATGAAAGGTGTAAGTAATCTAGTAAAATAATTACACATGTCTTTTAAATTGGAAAGATTAGAAAATAGACAATATTCAACCATACCATTATCAATGAAGATGTTCCTATTTTAAGGAGTGACGAAACTATGTTTACTAGACAGTGAGTGTTTAATATTCGTAATACCTATTTCATACGAAAATCCACGAGAACTACGGGCTACAAATTTTCAAAATAGATTTGTAATAAAAGTCTGGATAGGAATTTTGGACCAATTCAGTTTGCCATTCGTCTGCAGAGGGATACTTAAACTTTCTGCAAAATGATATAATGGACCGTTAAACGTCTGCTTAATATTGCACTACCAACATAATGGGGTACACGTCACTTTACCCATAATGTCATAAATTGGATAAACGATCATTTTCCTGGCAGGTGGATAGGTAGATGTAGCCCCATTTCATGGCCACCTCGCTCTCCAGACCTAAATCCTCTAAATTACTTTCTGTAGGGTAGGAAGAAGGCTGTAGTTTACGCTACAGAAAAAATTCTTTGGAAGAATTACAACAGAGGATTCATTTGGCTGCGAATCAAATCAGACAAAATAATTTTGAAGTTTTGAGGTCTTTTCGGACAATTCGACGTCGAGCTGAAAAATGTATACAGCAAAATGGAAATCTATTTGAGCATTTCCTATAAAAATTACTAATGAGATAAAGATACGTTTTATTAATAGTGTGGTTTTTAATTATTTTTATTATTTTATTGTATTACTATTTAATAACTTGTTTTTTTACTTTGTCAAATAATAATTTACTAAAAATAATAAATTTCTGTAAAATTCACAAAAAGTAAATAATTGAATAGTCAATGCAAATGACGCCAAATGCATAATTTGTTCTTCATAACCTGCTTAAATAGAAAATATTGACAATTTCGATTCCCAGTGACTAACACATGTAGCATTATTTTTAAACAGATTTTACACAAAAATTGAACATTCTACCAATATGAACCAAGAGTAGCTTTTTTTACTAAAAATCTTTGAAATTTTAAAATTTAGTTTTAGTAGCGGATTGAGCAAGTTACAGAAATTTATCTGGTTTCAGAGTTATTTAGAAAAAATCATCATCAGAGCGGCCCCTTTAAGTGGATACAACTTCCTTAGGAAGAATTTTTGGACCCACGTTTACATAAAGAAAAAGTAATCTTTTTCGATTTTTTTTTACATCCTGTAGAAATATTGCTCCTTAATTTCGGGACGTCCTATGTACATAATTATGAATTTGCTCCAGTTATAAGACTTAAGGAGTACAGCATTGCAGCCCTAGCATATTATTCTAGTAAACTGGAAAAACAGTTTTCTGATATAAATAATACTGAAATAGTAAAGGGAATAAATAAGTAACCTCTGCCAACATTATTGAAACTCATTGGAGTATTTATCTAACGACGATTATCTTGGGACATATAAATACTATGATTATTTAAATACGGGATTCCTTTTTTTTCGCAACAGAGAAGAGGGTCGGTTGTAATCTACACCGCCAGGAGTTATTTGTAACTGGAATTTCTTACAGAAAGAGGAAGTGATAATTAAAATAATAAAAGATGTTTTACAAAAAGTTACTTTACTTAATTAAAAGAGTAGGATGATTATAAAAACAATCAACAATTTTCTTACAGAGAAATTTGAGCCTAATATTATTTATAAGTAGTCTGTTTACTTCTTTCTCAATTTTAATACGGTGTTTTTTTTTCGGTGCTCGCACTAATCATTTTGTCACAATTAATTTTGGGAAAATTCAATCCTCAAAAGGTATTTCGTAAAGATTACACTTCGATGAGTCGAGTGTAAATTGGTAGAACATTTCAATCGGTGAGAAGCCTCATTAAAGGGGTCTAATTAAATTTTCAAAGGAGTAGTAAAGTTGGATTCTGTCTTAGGGTCCTATTGATATTGCGGTACGTTGAATTGAGGAAGTTTCAAATAACATTTTCTTAAAGAAATCAAATAAAATAGTTACACAATTAACTATTGAATAAGAAATTCAAAACGCGTATAAAATTATTTACAAACTAAATATACAATATAAGTACGGTAAATGATACCTAACTTGTCTGAAATTATTTGTTAAAATTGGTGAAAGGAATTCATCCTCGGAATTCTGCATAATTATGTTTACCAGAACCAAGAGAAAGAATAATAACAACATTTTGACATTTATTATTACTTCTCCAACTTCCGTGCCGTTTAACTGTGGACAAATCATCAACAAAATCTGCTAAGTACGACGCAAATGAATGTGGGAAGTAAGTAATAATAAATTCTTTTGGGTGTATTAGATCCAAAAATGGTGCTACACTTCCGGCAATTTAGTGAAGGTTTCAATTCCACTTTATAGTTTCGTAGACGTATTTCTATACTAAACAAAAAATTAATGGTTTTATTAACTGGAAACATTGTAGCATATTTTCTAACAAGCTTTGTCGTATCCACTTCTGAGAGATTCCTAGAGTGACACAAAATTCTCGCATAAACTCATCTTCTGTATTTGGTAATATAATTCGGAAATTAGTAATAAATAATTCAGTATTCGTCTATTACCAATTGTCAATCGACTTCTGCAGGCTCCATTCAATCCAATAATGGATTGATCTAATAATCATACTCTTGTAACTAACTATGGTTTATCCTCAGCTTTTGTCAAAAACTTTATAAATCTTATTTAGTAAAAATGCGATAAGCAATATGTACTTAACTGTAATTGCTCTTTTTATTGACAACACTGAATATCATGGCCATAGAGAAGATACTTTTCATCCTTTGGATATGTAAATAAATCAAAGTACGCCAGTAAAACTATTTCATGTATTATATTCTTAGTACCTTTACTTGTTCACCATTTTTCTGGTAGAAGAAAACCCACGACATTTTCAACATTTTTTTCTATATCGGAGAGTAAACTGTAGTTATCCAAATCATTCATCTTATTAAATTACAACGAACAATTCAACAATAAATAAATACAAAGATGCCACCTTAACACTTTAGGAGTACTGTTTATACACTAGAAACATAATGTAAGTTCAATAACGCTATCTCTTTGATAATGGTTGCCTATGCACGTTGAGCTATCATCATTTAGGAAAGTTAACTGATTCCTATACTAGAACCGTTTTAAGATTGGCATTACGTCACGAGTTTGTCCTAATATCAAAGACAGTCGTTGCGGACGTGAATTCATTGTTTGTTAAAGGCGTCAAAATGAGATTCAATGATGGCACAAATGTCTTCATACTCTCAATATATCACAGACAATCGCCCCAACATTTTATGTGTATTAGAATGAAAGAAAATGGTGGATGTTTGTTGGGTATTAGTTTTAGACTGTAGTTTGACTACCGCAGTTAAAACAAAACAGAGCTGACACACAAATTAAAAATTTGACAGTTGTTTTCATCGTGTATTCATATTAACTATTGTTTATATTTTCTGAGCGTTGAAATATCGATTTTTTGGCACATTATATAGAAATTCTTATAATTTTCGTTTATTTACTTCGAATTTAATGATATAAGCAACCAGTAATAAAATTTTGGTGATATCCAGATTTGGGAATTGTCAAAATGAGATTTTAATTAATGAAAACAGTGACTAATTTGACTAGGATTTTGTGTTTTAGTTCATACGAATATTGCTTGTGACGCAATTGAAAAGATACAGCGGTTTTAGTATATATACAAACTTTATACTTAAGAATATAGTACAAATGTCATTAGAAATAATTCACAAATCTTACAAAGAGTACAGTTTAATTTTTGCATAGAATTAATCTCAGCATGTATGTAGGTGGTGGACATTTTGAACCTCTTTTAAGACAGTCAATAATTATTATTTTTTTAGATATTTAGACTGGTTACATTGTTTAGATTGTGTTAGATTGATTAAATTGTTTTAGAAAGCATGTTTTTTACTCTGCCAATTCTGTTTGCAGTAAAATTGTTAAATAAACGAAATTTAAAATTGTAATTGCACCGTTTTCTTTAAAGGCATATTTCTTGCTAATAAACGATTGCTCCTAATTTCATTTATCACTGGAGTTGAAAACAACTTTTAAACAAATTTCTTTATGCATTTACAAATTTAAATGCCTTTTTGTTGAAAACGGTTGCTTTAGAGATATTAGTAAGCAAAAATGTTGGGGAAAAGATATTTCAAGCCCAAAGTGAAATATATCGCTTGTGGCGCCCTTTAGAAGATACAACAAAATCGTTGATAAATTCGAATTTCTCATCCCAAAATATTTTTGACACCCTGTAGCTCCTTTATTAGCTCAATTTTTGAACTAAGGCAAGTTTAATTAAGGTCCGGTACTTTGAGTCTTGGTTAAGGCTTGTTTAACTAATCAGGAGATTAGATTGTAATTATACTTTATAAAATAAATCAGTATACAGTGTGTTTCACTTAGTCGGAACAAATCCGTATTTAGGATGACTTTGGCCGATTTCCAAATCTTTTTTATGTAGTACTCAAAAAGGCCTACTCTTTGATATTATATATTTTGACATGTGATCTTTTCTACAGTTTACTATCAGTAAGAAAAGACCCTCAAAAATTAAAAAACATATTAGGCATTTTTTTAAGAAAGAAATGGATAGCATTTTCGATTTTATCACACCTCAAAAGTCTAAATACAAAGTTGAATTATTATAGCTTTTACAGGGTGTTCACAAAATAGGTGCTAAATTTCACTCATTGCAGAGTTTTCTAAATTAATAGTGGAAAATATTTTCAAGGTATTTTTTTATAATTTTATTAACCGAAGGTATATTCCTTTGTATTTAGGGTTTTGAGGTGTGATCAAATCGATTTCTTTATTAAAAAAATGCCTAATACTTTTTTAATTTTTGAGGGTCTTTTCTTAATAGAAGGCCGTAGAAAAGATCACATCTCAAAAAATATAATACCAAAAAGTAGGCCTTTTTGAGTACCTGGTACCATATAAAAAATAATAATTTTAGAAATCGGCCAACGCCATCCTAAATATGGAGGTGTTCCGACTTTAAGTGAAACACACTGTGTGTACAGTCTAATCGCCTGGTTAATTAAACTTTAAGAGAGACTCAATGTACCGGGCCTAAATCGACTTATTTTGAGGTACTATATCTGGTGGAGTGTTGTACAGATACTTTACAGATACCCTGTATATTGCACTTTTTTCTCAGAAACATCCTTATTTTGATACCGTTGAAAGATCGTTTTAGTTGCAATTTCTTTTTGCTTAGCAGCTTTTCCTTCTGAGCAACTTTTCTTAATATTATTTTGTGGCACCTTAATACAGAAATTGCATTTTTTACTGGTGAAAAAAATTTGACTTTTCCAAATTTCTATGGCTTACTGGATTTCACGTATTTAAAATCATGGCAGATTTTACAGGGCTCAATTTGAGGAGGCTATATTTCAACACCGACATTTTTTATCCTCTACAAGAGTTGTTTCACTAGTTCAGAAACACTTTTTACATTATGAAAAGCAACGTTTAAAAAAAATTGAATCCTTTGAAGCTACTTCTCTCGTTATGTTATTTATGTCCTGAGCAATATCTCAATTTATTTAATTGTATTTATTACCTTCTTGGGTCACTCTTTTACAAGGTATTATTCATTGGAATTATTAGTATTAAAGCTTATTCATCATTTAAAAAGCTTCTCCAAGTATTAAGCGACCTGTATACAACCATCGGGTGTGCCAAAACTTACGCAAGATTTGAAATTTGCGCCATTTGTGCGGTAAAGTGTTGCCAACGAAAATAAAGACAGCGTGACAGCTGAAAGTGCAAGGATATTAATGAACGTTCGGCAGCTACTGTTCACAATTTTCATATAAAATATGGTCGGGATAATGATTTAACATAATCAACTGTGAAGAGATTAAATGAAAAATTCAGAGAGACTGGATCAATTAGTGACCTTAAACACACTGCCCGTCCTTCAACACAAAATATCGAAGTAGTTCGAGAGAGTGTTGCTGAGAGTCCAGGAACACCAATTCGGAACATCGGACCATTCTTATTTGAAAATGCGTCTGGTCAAGCAAAAACAGTTAATAGTGCCCGCTATCGCGACATGATAATCCAGTTTTTTGTGCCTAAATTGCAAGATATGGATGTAGACGACATGTGGTTTAAACTAGATGATATCACATGCCACACAGCCTGAGAAACAATTCCATTGCTGCATGAATCATTTCCTGGTTCTGTAATTTCCCGTTTTGGTGATCAGAATTGGTAGCCCAGATCGTGCGATTTAATGCCGTCGGACTTCTGCACAACAAGTCCACGACCACCCACGCCTTGAAGGAGGAAATTGAGCGCTGTATCAAAGAAATTCAGCCGCATTATGCAAAACGGTCATGGAAAATTTGGACAAAATGGTTATGTATAACCTTATACTGTATACTTTATGAGTTAATAAAAAAATTACATTTTTTTAATTAAAACTCCTTGTTTTCTATCCAAATTACTTGTGTGAATTCTGGGACACTCTTTACGTTTATTGAATTATTTATGATATTAATATAAATTAATTTAGAGAATAATATTAACGCTAAAATCACGATTTTAATTTAAATATTTTAGAGCATGTTAAAGAGAGTGTATTTTAATCCTAAGGTTTTTGACATACATTTATTAAATATAAGTGGTTCCTTTGTCTACAGCGAAATGTTGTTATCACAAACGTTTTGTTTACCGACGTACGTGTATATTCCGTCTTGTTCATTTCTGTGATGATCTTATGTTGTCAGGCTACACAATTCCGTTGTCGAGACCAGAACCGTTAATATTTTCTAAAATATTTCCTATTAAAATAAAAAAAATTAGAAAGGGAACATCTGATTTTGAGGGTAATATTAATGTAGACTGCAAATTTTATTTCCATATATTCTACACAAAACATATTCAATTTTGCTACACTAATAACTCCAACTCTCTAATTAGTCTAATGAAGATAGATTGGCAAACAACAAACAGTTATTCAAATATGCCATTGCATTGCCTGGTTTGAATAATTTTCAACGCTCTCATTTTACTGATTAATTAGTACCTACCTACACATTAACACAAATGATAAAATAAAACATTTTAAAGAGTAACTAAACAACTAACATCTGCAACTAGTAACGTTATCATAAATTATTAACCATGAAAATTCTCAGGATTTATATGAAAAGATAATGGAGGGTGATAATTAAGCAATTACTAATTTGTATCTACAGTTACTGAAACTATGTTTACATTTTAATTGATTGTATGCAGTTACTGTTTACTGATCTGATTACTATGAGATATTAACGAGCAACATTGTGATTATTTTAAATTACTTGTGTAAATCATATATTATACGGGGCGTAAAAGAAATTTGAAAATCTCTGAAACGGTTGGCTATAATTTATTCGAATTTGTGTGTGTGTGTGTTTGCATATGCGGGCAAGTAAGGTTTTTCAGTGGAGATGATTAAACAATTTTAGATTCATCAGGCACGTAGTAGTTATAAAAGTGGTACACCCAAGAAGTGGGAATGCTGCGGCACTAAGGCGGGTTTCGCAACAGGCGGAGCAGCCAGGCCTAGAGGTCGACCCGATCAATCCCAGGTTCAGGAAACAGCGTTAACCAGCCGAATCAGCGTTCTGTTCCCTATTCCCTAAATTTCTTATCAGCAGAACAGTCCCCATTCAACAAAGACTATACCGATTTTCAATAAGCATACCTTTTTCAACTAGAATTGGTACTAAAAATGAATCCCAAATGATTATTAGGTCATTGGCGTAGAAGTTGAGGTAAAAAAATCCTGCTTAACTACTTATTCCTACGCCACTGACCTACAAACATTTTTTTACAGTAAATTATGCACATGTGTAAATGTGAACACCACACCAAATTTGAATCAATATGTTATAAGCATATCAAAGATTTCATAAACACTATTGTTTATATATGATTTAAAACACCGACCAATATGGCCCTGTACAGAAAAACGGTGACACTTAGACCCTTGCTTTATAAGGCAACTCTGAATTATTTATTGAATTCTATTTGTGGTTAAATTTTGATTCACCTGAACTGAAACACCCTGTATACCATATCCAAATTCTAAAGCCTGTTGGGAAGCCACCGCCCGCCAGTGCCCTTAGAGTTATACGACATGACTCAGCCCAGTAAGGGGCGTCAACTTCAGAAAATCCTACGGCCAGTCAAATTCCACGACACTATTCAAATGAGCAATTGCCTTTTCATAAGAGATTTCAAGCTGTCCATCAGTGTTTGGTAGAAAAAAGTTGTTTTTCAGTTAGCAAATCAAATCGTGGAAGAGAGAGAATTGTCCGCAATCCGAAATTTGAAGAATATATTCGGCGAATGATGAAGGAAGATTCTAGTACCAATACAAGGAAAGTAGCGTAATCAATTAAAGCTAATCATCGTACTGTGTGTGCATATAGCGAGTGTATAAAGCCTTCTTCCAGAAGATTTCTAACCTCCGCTTAACTTTTGTCGATGATATTTGAAACAGTGCGTTCACAACCATCACTTCTGTTCTCTTATACTTTTCTCACACTAGGAAGAAGAAATGCTGTAATGAATTATCATCATAATCACCATCACGAATGTGTATGAATTTTCCTTAAAAGTGGGCTGGAATTATTGGTGACTATCTAGTATGTCCATTTTTCTTGCCAAACATACTTACACGGCATTTTTAGAAGATTTCTTGCTGGTTTTACTAGAAGGGTTACCTCTTTATCTTCCATAATATGATGTGGTACATGCACGACGGCACTTCATTTTGGTCGGATGGCTCGCAACGTTCTGAACAATGTTTATCCCAACCGTTCAATAGGGCATTCAAGACCAAGGGAAACTACTGATATAAGATTTATTTATCATTATTCATTACTCATTATACAACATTACTCAACGAATATTGTTATTATTTCAATACGATTAGATGTGAACTCGTTATAGCAATAAATTGTGTTGATATTGAATGAAAACTTCCTCAATTTTTTACGTTGTCTGGTTTTCGTTCATATTAAAGTGTTTTACGTCTTTTCTAGCATTTGTTTTAGATATAGATTATTCTTATGAACATTCATCAATAAATTAAGAATAAATATGCACCTCTGGAGTAAAAATTTAATAGTATTTCCTATAATAAAAAAATTACAATTTTTTTCAGTCTTGTGACACCCTATATCTCGGAAACGAAACTTTAGGGTCACATTCTTAAGAGTTTTTCATCTTAAAATATGACGAGGAATATTCCCTTCAAGTTAATGTACTCACTTCGTATACATCATGTACAGCGTGATGATAAAGTTTGGAACAAAATTTATAACATTTATACTGAGTGAATTTTACAAAAATGCCGAAAGAGGTTGATTTTGTCTCGGGAGGGACATCTTTTAAGATGATTCAGTTGTATACAGGGTAACCCAGAAAAGCTGGACGGCCAATAAATTTGTTTTTTCTTATTTATATGTATATGTATATTTTTTCATATTCGGATAGAGTGATGTAATTTTTGATGGGTCTATCTCAAATAACAAGTGAGATATTGCGAGAAAATTACATTTATTTCAAAAAAGTATTTAATGTCATTTTTCATAAAAGAAATTGTAGTTGGAACCGAAACAAATGCAAATAATTAACGAAAAAAAAAACTAAAAAAGTTTGCAAATTTAGCAACAAAAATTAGGGTTCTTTTTGTTGGCACTCAGGTCACTGATAAAAATTATTAAATTTCGGTTTTTGATCGTTTAGAAACAAAAACACCACTTTTGTAGCGTGACATTTTCACAAATTAGTACGTTATTATAACCTTAATAAACTTCGCAAATTTATCACTGAATTTTTTGGAGCTTAGAAGGAATGGCACATTTAACTGAACGTGAAAGGATAGAGATCTTCATGATGGTTGGATATGGTGATAAGCTACGAACCCATGCGGCAGCATGTGAGCTGTTTAATCAAATATATGCTGACAGACCACGAATTGCACGATCTACGGTGAGTAAATTGGTCGCCAAGTTTACAGAGACTGGGAGCTGGGTGAGACTTGCTGGAAATAGAAAATCCCCATCAGTCAACAAGATAACTAGCCTTAAACAACAATGTGGATCAACGATATGTTGTAAAGTTGCTTCGTACAGAAAAGTATCATGGATATAAAGTCCATCTGATAAACGAATTAAATGATAATGACCCAGACCGCCGGATGCACTTTTGTGAACAATATTGTCTACGTCTCCGTTTCCAAGTAGATTCTTGTTACCCGATTTTTTTGAAGCCGCGGCTAGTAAGACTCCTAGGAAGACTCCTACTTCGTTTTGCTATTTTTTTTTTGTAAAAAAAAAATCAGAGACTTTCGAAAAACGGTTTGATACTAAAATAATATCCTGATTTATGGTTTTACCGTGGCCTGAGAGTCAGAGATTCGTAATATGCGTCTGTCACTAATTTAATTGATGACTGATAATAGCGATGTCACTGTCTTTTCGCTGTCTACGATGATTTTGTATTTATTTTACATTAGATTTAATGCAAAGTCTCGGGTTCGGTAACACCTCCCTCCTTCGTGCGAATCGACTTTACTGACTGTTGGGCCTAGTTTCAATTGGAACTAAGAAATGTAATGTTTACACGAAAAATGGAAATCAATGTGCACCCAGTGCGAAAAAATGAACGTTTGTAGTAAGTAAATGTTGTAATGGGACAAAAGATGCAGTCTGTTTTCTGTCTCTGGGGAATATTATTTGTCACTTTCACTCGCGAATACCTCTAGGGTATTTGTTACTTGGCTCGGCTGACGATGACGGTTGGATTGGGCGTTCTGCTCCAGATCTGTGGCGCGGCGCCGACGTCGTGGCTGCACTGGGACTGGATTCGTGATGTTTTGGCTGAACTTGGGCAGCTGGCACGGCGACTAAAGCGTAAATCACCCTGATTTGATGGCTCTCTGTTGTCGGCTCGCTGCTCTGGCATGGACTCTGAGTCGGTTGGGACAGCGGTTCGGGAACGGTGGTCCTCTCTGATCTTGTTCTCTCTGGGCTGCTGCTATGATGTAGTGTCGGTGGTCTGGTTTGGGTTTGTTACCAGGGCCATGTTGTGGCCTAGGTCACTGGACTCGCTGTTGTCTCGACTTTGGCTGCTGCAGGAGAGCTGACGATCGCTCTGACCTAATGTCTCTGCGTCTGCTGCGGTGGACCTTGGCTTAAAGCTGTCTGCGGCTTGGACTTGGCTGTGGTGGCTCGACCGGGAGCGGTATGTCACCTTGACATTGTTGCTCTCTGGTAGCTGGCTGGCTTGGTTGTGGAGGTTCTGGTTGGTGGTGGTCCCCTGGGACTGGGTCGTCATCGTCGGACTCGTCGTTGCTTAGCTCGACGTCATCATTGCCCTGGGGCGCTGGGAGGAAGTCGTCTATGTGGTGCAGTTGAGTTCGAACGCCGTGTCGCCCGATTTCGTAAGTAACGTCTCTCAAATGTCATAGTAGGTACTCTGCCGGGGCCAGTTCAGACCGGGGTGAAAGCTTCTCGATTCGTCGGATGAGACCTCACCATGACTCGTGCGCCGACCTGGAATTCAGTGAGTGGTTGGGTGTCTGGTTCGTAGAGTTTGGCTTGGAAACCTTGTTGGCGAGCTTGGATGGCAGTTCGATCTGGTCGCTGTTGTTGCTGTCTTGTCCGGAGTACGGATAGTGCTTGGGGTAGGTGTTGATCCAATCTCCGGCGTTGGTGTCCACGCATCAAAACGCGAAGAACGTTACCGGACACTTCGTGATTCCGCCGCAAAAGGTGAGGCGGGGTGTCGGCCTTGTTTCCGGCTGTAGCATGTTGCATAAGCCTGCCGTAAACGCATCAATGAGACGTTGTTCGGCTGTGGGTGATTCCTGCCTTGGAGTGGAACGTTGTGCCGGACAACTCGCTGTCCCTTTCTGAATGCCTTTGTGGGATTAGGGGTGGATATGTGTTTTCCAAATCGATGCCTAGTTGCGAGGTCCTTTTGGGCGCGCTTGTCCACTCGAAGCCCCACGTTGGGCGCCATGTCGACGCGTCCGTTTCCTAGTAGATTCTTTTTATCCGATTTTGGCTAGTAAGACTCCTAGGAAGGCATAGAACTTCGTATTGCTGTTTTTTTTTTGTAAAAAAAATCACATAATCTTTCGAAAAACGGTTTGATACTAAAATAATAGCCTGATTTATGGTTTTACCGTGGCCTGAGAGTCGGTAGTCGTTTCGTAATTATGCGTCTGTCACTATCTTAATTTAATTGATGACTGATAACAGCGATGTCGCTGTGTTTTCGCTGTCTACGATGATTTTGTATTTATTTTACTTTAGATTTAATGCAAAGTCTCGGGTTCGGTGACAATATGTTAGGGTTGTGATGAAAATCCAACTTTCTAAGCAACGTAATTTTTTTGACAAGGTCACATTCTGTTAAAATGGCTCAGTACATCGCCATAATTGTAGATATTGGTCAAATGACAATCCCCATTGGGCGCAAGAACTCCAGTCAGCGTAAAGGCACATTAAATGTATGTGGGAATCATAGGAAGGCGATTTTTAGGTCCTTACTTTTTTGAAGAAAACCTCACTGCTGCTGGATATTTAGGTTTTTTACGTTTTGAGTTGATGCCGGCTGTAGCTGTTCTTTTCCCCAACGCTGCAGACGGCGATACACCCCATGTAAATATTTGGTTTCAACAAGATTCCACCTCACTTCGTCTTAGAGGTTCGGTAATATCTTGATGATACGTTTCCTGAAAGATGGATAGGGCGGAGAGGATTTCTTGAGAGGCCCCCGCGTTCCTCCGACTTGACTCCTCTGGATTTTTTTCTATGGGATTATTTAAAATCTAGGGTATACTTCAATCGACCAAACAATTTAGCAGTCTTACAACTGAGAATTCGTGTTGAAATGAAAAGAATTAGCCCAGAAATTATTGGGCGTAGTGTGCAAAGTGTTTAAACTCGTACAGGCCAGTACCAAATTGTTGGTGAACGACAATTTAAAAATTTACGTTAAATTTTGTTAATTATTTGCATTTGTTTCGTTACCAAGTACAATTTCTTTTATGAAAAATGACATTAAATAATTTTTTGGAATAAATGTCATTTTCTCGTAATATATCGCTTGTTATCTGAGATAGACTCGCCAAACCTTACATCACTGTATTCGTAATAGAAAGCTTTATCCGAATATGAAAAAATATACAAGGTGTTCCATAAGAAAAAACTAATTTATTGGCCGTTCAGGTTTTCTGGGGCACCCTGTGTACAACTGAATCATCTTAAAAGATACACCTCCTAAGAACAAAATCGACCATTCTCGGCGTTTTTCCAAAAATCATTAATTATAAAAGTTATGAATTTTGCTCCGAATTTTATCATCACGCTAATTTCTTATTCGAAAGGGAAAGCGTGGATCCAGGCCTTCCTGGCGACGGACGCTTGGGCAAAGTGTTGGCGAGGATATTCCTTCATAAATCAATTTGTCAAGCGCTGTCATTATTCTACTTTGATTCGATTACAGCTGGCGGGAACTTTAAGCCTCATTGTGCCATGTCAAAAATTGATTTGTGAACGGATGTACTTACCGAGCCCCACGTTGTAGGTGGACGCCATAAATCCCTCTTTTCTTAATTCAGAAGAATTCAACAAAAAACTTAATTCTTAATTCAGAAGAATTCAACAAAAAATAATTTTTATTTAAAATTTGCGGTGTTTCAGTCATAGGTGTGTCATTTTTTAAAGCATTGTTCATCTCGAATAATTACTGTGGGATGTTAAAAAAATGCGTAAGAAATGAAAGATGAGAAATCGTCTACTTAAATTATTCGAAAATAAAAAGAAAAACGAAAAGGTTAAACAAAAGAAAAAACAAAATATAAAAACAACTGTATTAATTTATTTTGGAAGCAATTTTATAATTCAGTCGATTTTTGCGGCTCATTCACAGCAACTTTTCGAGATTTTAAATATACACCATATACACAGACTCCTTTGTAACATCCAAACTGAAACACACTAAATGGGAATTGTATGATTTTGGATCTTCAGTATCCACCAAGATCTGCAAAATTAATGAACAGATTTTATCTTCGTATACGAGATAGATTGAGTGTAATGTAGAATTTTAGCTCATTTTTATGTTTTGGTTGTGATCACACAAAGCTGAACGATTGAAAGAGTTGAGTCTTTGAATACTTCAGATACTTCAGATATAGTGACAGCCCCACCGTACTCGTTTCCAGGGCTATGGTTAACTAGAAATCTACTGAGTCCCAGAGCGGGGAGTATCTTAACAAAAAAGATCGTTTCAATGATCTAAGATCAAAGATCTGATCTTAGATCTTGTATCTAGATACTTTTTTAAGGACTAGATCTATTTATAAAAAATCCTTTGAAAAAGATCTGAACTTATGATCTAAATTGAAGGATCTTAGATCCTGAAAAGTATCTAAGATCCCAAAAAAGATCTTAGATCTCAAAAATATCTTAGATCTCTTCAAATGCTAGACAAATATCCCTATAGTAAGCAACTTTTTTTTAAATTTAATACTCCAATGGCATCATCAGCCTCAGTTGAAAGAATGTTCTCGTTTGCTACTTTTACTAATGCCTCCAGGCGAAGTACACTTTCCGATAAAAATTTTGAAAATTTAATTCTACTTAAGGCAAATTCATATAATGTGTAAATTTACTGATTGTTAGAAAATATATTTTGAGTTGAGTTAAATGTTAAATATTTGACTATAGTTTCATTTCAGTATCTAATGCAGTGACATTCCAACAACTGGTGAGATACTTCCATTAAAAATTTATTTGTCAGCATGTGTTCTATTAAAATAAATATTTTGCCTAACATAAATTCTAATAACTGACAATGACCCAATTTATTGGATCTTAAGATCTTATGTTTTCTAAATAATCTGAGAAGTTACCTACTTTTTTAATCTTAGATGTACTCCAAACTCCAATGATCTAAGATATTTTTTTGACCTTATTTAATGATCTAAGATACTGATCTTTGTAAAAAGATCTTTTATAATAGTATCTTGTATCTGAGATCTTTCTAATGTCAAATGATCTTTTTTAAAATGATCTATAGATACTTTTCAAAACAGATCTAATATCTTTGATCTACATCCTTTTTATAAGGATCTCTCCCAGCTCTGCTGAGTCCAAAGTTCTTGTTGCGTGCACATAATGCTCGTAACATTTTTTAGTATTTTGTAATTTTAACAGTGAAGTTTGATCTTCTTGTCAAACGACTGATTCAGTTGTTTTCAAAGTACAGTGCGTACGGGCTATATCTTTACAAATTGCATACCACATATTTTCTACATGGAATACATATAGGGTGTTTCTAAAAAAGTGTATTCCTTGGAAAGGGTGATAGAGACATTTCGTCCTATCTACCTTTCTGGAAAGTTGGTATGTAAAATTCATAAAGTGCACGTGAAACATGATGATGGACACCATCACGCATGAAGAATATTTGGTCACGAATTTGTAAAGGGACCTCTTCCAACAAATCTGGTAAACCGTTTGTTAAACATTCTAAATAAGCACCACCACACCAAATACCACACCACACATTCACTGAAACTGTTGCTAAAACCGAAAATCTCTGTACAACGTGAGGATTTGCATCACACCAATAGTAAATGTCTCTAGTAAAACAACACTCATCCGTAAAAAAACACCTTGCTTGTAAAATTCGGATCATGTGCTATTTGATGTCGAAACCACTAGAAAATTCCACACGGGGCTGAACATTATTGTTATCTAATGCCTGAACCCTTTGTATATGATAGAGGTGTAATAATTGTTTCCGTAGTACACGCCACTCGGTACTGTTAGATACACCTAATTTTCGGACAATGTCGGGAGTACTGCGCCTCGGATCTTCCTCGACAAGGTTTATGATGTTTTCTTCGTTGTCGAAAACATGTTGCTGCCTTTCTCGTCCACGACCTTCTCGGTGCCTTTGAACTGCCCTTTATACTGTTCTATTGTTATGTTGTCGTCTGTTACAGTAGCGAATCGCATACAAACAAGTCCCATTGAAATTGTACTGACATTCTCCGTACATTAACACCATATCTAGTTCTTGATAAGAAAACATTTTATACGCCGGCTAAGTAATACTGCAACACACAACTAAAGAACACAACTGACTACACATACTGACCTACCATCAGATTTGCTTGATTGTGGAAGTTACGTGGAACGTCAGCCAATTAGAAAAGCGCTTCATGCATGTAGCCAATCTGAGACATTCTGGCCATGAACGTACACAAGATGCACAGGGTGACCTTACATTTATGGTTAATTTTCCTAATTAATTTTCTCAAAAGAAGCAGTTAGACCATCAGTTGCTTAATAAAAGTTGCTCATTTTCATGTCCTTTATCACCCTTTTCAATGAACGCACTTATTTTAGAAACACCCTGTATAATTATTAAATCAAGTGTACTATTATAAAATGACTCTAAAGTTTCTTTTTTATTCAAATTGTTGAAGGATGAGTATACGAAGAAGCCTTCGACTAAAATTTAGGAATTATTTTTTAATCATTAAATTCGCACTACAACCATAATATATAGGGAACAAATTTCATGAGACTACCTTTAAAGGGATGTGATAAGATTCCACGCACATTAGTCAATTATTATGTTCCCAGTAAATCCCCGATGAATCCTGTACATCCATCTAAATTCCTGTACATCCTTAGCTTATTTCAGCAGTTCCTAAAAGTAAGGAAATTCTCGTAGTACATCCCATGTACCATGTACACAATAAATCCTCATATGCCCCCTCGGTTTATTGAAAGTGTTTTAAAAAGTTTATGAAAAATTCAGGGTTTTGAAAAAATAACATTGGTTTTCAAAAAGAAAATCACCTTTATAAATAAAACATAAATAACAATAGGCACATAGTCCGTAGGAAAAATAATTTATTTTGTTGGTGTTCTATCAGCCCCTAAGTTCATGGTATTATTTTTCAAACGCCCTATATATGTATAACCAGGGGTGCAGTAGATTAAACTAAACTGAAAATCCAATGACCTAAGTTGATTGCAGAGCAAATTAAGGGTTACTTAGTAAATTTAAATATAAAGAGGAGGATTTAGACGTGTACCGTACTTATCACTGTTGAAAATCTCGGCCAACTTCGATAATTTCTTTGATACATTTTGTTGCGGAATCTTTGAGATCAGATTTGGCTCTGTAAACTTTCCCTTCTATTTAGTCGGTAATTTCAATTTACCGTTCCAAAAGTTGTCCTTAGGTGTTAGTAACTAAGTAAATGTACACAAATGAACAATGTTAGAAAAACGAAATAAGTAAAGTAAAGCATACAAATAACTATATTCATTTTAAAAATACAGTAGGTACAGTAAGAGATAGAGTAACTCACTATTTTGAAATATTTTGTAAAGATATAAGATTTTACAAAAATAATAGATTGAGACATCGTACACGAAAAAAATGCCTTGTAAAGAAGAAAGAAGAATAAAGATTGTACCTACTGGTACAATCCTGGTGGTCCTTCGTTTTGTGCAAGAAGATAGTTATAAAATTAATTAATTTTATTATGATTATTATATTTAGGTAGTCAAACACCTATATTATTACACCACAAATGAATCTAATGAACTTTTTTTCATAAAATAACTTCGGCAACCACCCCCTAAAATATTTCGCACTTATTTACAAACGCCCTGTATACAGGTTGTTAATGATAAGTTTTGCCAAACGATACGATGCTTCCCTACGGAGATACAGGGTGTTAAAAGTTTAAAATATTTATATGATTTTCCTTGTAACATCACTGGCAATAAATGTTTAGTGATAAAATTTGGGGGATGGCATATTTTGGTAAGGACTATTTTTTCACGGATAACTTATTCCAAAATACACTCCAGTGGCGTAGTTAGTAGGGGAGTAGAGGACCTTTTTTGAAAAAAAAAAATCGTACGCTACTGGTTCTTTAAATAATTTTAAATGTTTTTAAAATGTATAATCAATTTGTGGCAATAAAGTATTTGTGGCAATAAAGTATTCTTGTAAAGTATTCTTAAAATTTGCTTTAGATAATTGGGAAACAAATAAGAAGATACTTAAGTACCTACGTTGCTATTTATCATTTTCTATTGATTGCTAAATGTGTAGCAATAAATTTAATACCTAATATTTTTGAGAGATTTCAAAACACTATACAACATCACAAGAAATGTTCAAAATGCTGTCCTTGGGATACAATGCATGCTGCGCATCGTCTCTGCATTGATTGTCTTAAGTATCTTATTATTTGATTCCCAATTCTCTAAAGACCAGTACATTTTACGAATACTTTTCAAGAACACTTTATTGCCACACATTGATTGTACATTTTAAAAACATTTAAAATTATTTAAAAAACCAGTGGCGTACTATTCTCTTTTTTCAAAAATGGTCCTCTATTCCCCTAATAACTACGTCACTGGAGTGTATTTTGGAATAAGTTATCCATGAAAAAATAGTCACTACTAAAAAAATGTTATCCACCAAATTTTATCACTAAATATTTTTTACCAGTGAAGTTACACGAAAAATCAGATAAATATTTGAAACTTTTAACAATAGGTCAGTTAAAACTAATATTTTTGTATTTCTGTTAATAGATATTAATAGTATCCTGACTTCTTACTGTAATTTTATAAACAAAATAAAATCGTAGGTTCTATTCAGAACACTTTTATTTCCATATCAGCTTTACTTGGAAAAGTTTTTAATGTATACTTTCCCGGAAGCTTTAGTATCTACGGGGCGTTTGAATTAAAACTTCCCACGTGTAAAATATCGGAATTAAAAAAGAAACAGAAAATACCTGATTTTCTTTTCAAGGGGGACACGTGATGGCGCAAGTTTTGGTGTATTGGAAGCTACCCGTAAGAAGAAGAAGCTACCCTGGAAGGCAGGGGTGTAAAAAAAACTCTTAAATTTTAAATGGCACCCTATGTTGAGTGACAACTCATTTTAAAGCTTTTTCAATTCCGCTTACAACGACATACGACTTTTTAAATTTTGGTTTGGATATGACAATAAAATCATCACTTAAAGAATAAGACAAAATATCAATGAATGAAAGAATGTTATTTTATTAAATGTTCAAATTGGTTTTCCTCCGCTTCCGGCAGCATTTCGGGCGTTATCTGACCATATTCTTTAACAATTCGTTGGCGAAGCTCCTCAAGTGAGTTCGGTAGTGTTGCATAAATTTTCGAATATTTGTTGTCCCCATAGAAAGAAGTCTTAAGGCGTTCTGGGTGGTCACTTAATTGAACATCTGCGTCTTATCCAGTGATTCTAACTAAGAAAATAACACAGGCTACGGCATAATGTGGTGGCGCACCATCCTGCTAAAACCACGTATCCTTTTCGGGCAAAGCGTTGTTATTTTCCAATGATCGGGTAGATATTCTTTTCCGATAGATTCGGATACATGTTTCCGTCCAGATTTCCCGACAGGAAGAAAGGCTCTATGAGATGGTCTCCCAGTATACCCACCTAAACATTCAATGTTCTCGGATGCTGCGTATGAGTTTAATGAAAAATGCCTGGATTTTTATCACTCCAGTAGCGGTAATTATGGCGGTTGACTCGACCATCCAGTTCGACCATCCTTTAATTTCTGCATTATGTTAAATAATTTGGTGTACTGCAATGTTATTTCTCAGTATCTATTTCTGTTTGAAAATTTTTAAATAAAGTTGACGATTATTATCCATGTTTAATTTGTCTTCTTTTTCACTGATACAGCAATCATACATTTTGTTGTATATTCACATTAAAGCATTTCAGGCGATTTTTTGCAAACATAAGGTGGGAAACTTTTCCAATGAGATAAATGAGTAAATTGTTTTCAGTAAATCTCATTTCATAATGTGTAGAATTTATTTATTTCAAAAATCGTGGGAGGTAAAAAAGTCAAGTGCTTGAATTCTGTTACTAGTTCATGTAGTTTTAATGTGTCTTATGAAGCATATATGGTGTCCACTAAGGAATGTAAATTGTTCCAATGCCGTTTTTAAATTTTTGAAGTCTAAAATTTCGTTGGGACTGTCAGTGGCATACGATAAATTCCGATAAATTGTTCAAAACCTAATACCAACCAGAAAATAATTTGTTGATAAAGAAAACATATCTTGATTGTAAATATATCTAATGGCCTGTCACTTTCACTGCCAGCTTAAAGGGATGACTGAGCGGACTTTGATATTCCTTTTTGTTTTTTAGGAAGGGACAGTTCTTTAGGAAGGTTTTAAATCAACCGCAGAGTAAATAAGTAATGTCGGGCACGTGGCAGATTAAAGTTGACAGGGGGCTGCTAAAAAGAGTGTCTTTAAGATCGATATTTTCGATTACTGGGAATATTACTGACTTTATTTAAAATAAATATCAACCAACCTTCAAAATATTTATTGAGTATTGCTATATTTACCAATGACAATAAATTGCAGAGATACCACATGATGTTGCGTTTAATTTAACTTAAGTGAATATATCCATTTTTATAAAAAGCATATTTGAGAGTAAGAGTAAGAAACTTCTAGAACATTGAGCAGGGTCTCTCATTCATACAAACCATTTCCTTATTACACCGCTCCAAAGTGGAAATAAAAGATTATTTCTTTTTCTCTCTACTTTGGAGAGACGTTGTAAGATAATTGTGTATGGATGTTTGCTAAACACTTTTAAAATTTCGAGAATTTTTGCATTGGTCAGTTTATTTTTTAAAATCATGAAACATAAAGACCTGATCATTTATGTAGTTCATCTTTATATTTAAAATTTTTATGCCACTTTCTTTATCCCTTTAAAGTTACAAATGGTCACAACACTCAGTATAAATAGCCTTACATGTAGTATAGCTAAATAAAATGTCATGTCAGACGAAAACTTTTAAAACCTACTGGCACAATTTTCTGATGCTTACCTCTTTCGTCTTCTATTTTGGTATTAGGATCACATCCATCAATAAACAGTATATTCCCCTGTTCGAGAGAGGGTTTCATTTTAGGGCTACATATACTACACGATCTTTCATTCAATTTAGTATATGATAAATAACGCTCAACATATTTTTCTTTGACAGGTGATTTTTACAACGTAATGTAGTTTTCTCGGTAGTTTTACCGAAAAACACATTTTATGTCACGAGAGAATTAGATGTTGGCTCCCACACCATCTTTTGAATGAAGAGGACAAGGTCGAACCTGCTACATTGTATCTAATGAATGCAATTAATGTAATGAATTTCGATGTAAAAGTTGCAGTCTCAATGTCGTGGCAGGTACTTCCCCATTTTTTTTTAAATAACAGGTGTCAGGAGAAATATTCTTTAAAATTTACTTTTCAATTTTTTTTTTAAATAACTAGAGGTGTCACATGAAATTTTCTTTAAAAGTTACTTACTATGAAAGAGAAATTTAATACCTCTAAATACCTCAAAACTGTCACTTGAAATTGTTATAACTTTATGACGTGGAACTTCTTGATCGGATCGGGTTGAATTGCCACGAAGTCCTCGGGTCGCGCCACACCACGCGGCTCGTTGGGGCATTTGCGGTCACCTCTCAACATCTTCCTTTTGCATTAGAATGGTATTGGATGGAGGGATTTATTCTGACTTCTCTTTTACCAACGATGATAGGTGTTTATTCGCCTTAATAGCTCTGAAACATTTGTTCTTCCTCCATGGATGACGAGAGTGTATTGCCTAGGAAAATGGGTCCAAGCTCTATTTGTTCCAAAACAATTAAATGCACGTCATTTACTTTTAAAAGTTCAAATTCAGGTTTGAACAAACCCTGTGAGAGTTCGAGTTTTTCACTGAATTTACGTCGTAGGTTTACGGTCCTAGACGAACTGCTTGAACAGCTGTGTGAGCGTTTAGCTGGTTAATATGATTTTTTGGTGAGAATTTAACTCGAAATATTTAAAAAATGTTTATTAAAATAGTTTATTTGGAGCTTAAATAACAATAATGTACAGGGTGGTTGATTTTCGATAGTTTTATAGGGTACAGCCAAAACGGTGATAGATACAAAAAATCTGATATCGATGTCCCGTCCTCTTTTTTTGAGTTTACTTCGCTGGTCCCAAAAGATCTTGGCTAACTTGATTAGTTTTAGATATACAGGGTTTTTTTGAAAAATGGCCCATTTACATTAACCTCTCTATCTCCGTTGTCATTCAATTTAGAAGAAAAAAGTGTGCACATTATTTGTTCTATTTTTTATTAGGAAGCCATTGGCGTACTCAGATTTTTTACAAATCGCACAGTTTCTCCGATATTACATAAACATAGGTTTTTTTAAATAGAACACCCTGTATTTGGCCATCCCGTTGAGTAGCATTTTTTTTACCTTTTCAGCCATATATAATAATACATACTTTTTATTTGCCTAAATGAAGAAAAGTGCAAAAATGTAGATATAAATAATTTTTCAGTTGGCCATGTTATTTATTTATTCGTCTTTTGTTCTTTAATATTGACAGTTAGTTTATTTTTGACTGATTGAAAGCTTGTTAAACGTCTATTACTTGGTTTTAATTTTGAAAATTATAAAAATGGTGTAAGAAAATCTTCACAAAGTTCAAATGTTGGAGTGTTACATTGAAAGTGAAAAAAATAGTGACACAGCTTTAAACTTATATTTAGAGAGATACCCAGAGCACAGCTCATACAGCTCCCCAACTGTCTTGGCGGGCACGGTTAGCGTCGATTCCGCCGCGCAGCGTTTATACCCCGCCTTCCAGCGGAAAAGACGGCTTTGGCATTCGTTCAGGCGAGTACGACAACGGGCAGTAAGAATTGCAATCATAGGCGTGCGTGTGTGTGCGTTTAAACAATTTTTTTAAACAAATTCGTAATTTTCGATTTTTTCGCTCGAAATACATTTTAATAGGCTTTTTGGGGTATCCTGAACAAAATAGTTAATATGCAACTTTTCTCTAAAATCTACCGTTTTCGAGATATTAACGATTTTTTGTTCGAAAAAAAACGCGATTTTAACCATTTTCTTCTCTAAGGATTACGTCAGTAAACAGGAACTTACATCAAGGAATTTTAATTACTCTTCAAGTTTTCTTTTAATAATCCGTATTAACTCCAAGTACAAAACCTATTACCTATCTAAAATACCTATTTTCTACTTTTAATGTAATACCACGTAATATTCTAATTCAAATTTCATATTATTAAAATTACCTACTACGGTACTGTAGGTAGAAACTAAATATTTTATTTCAATAATAAAAATTATTTTAATCCAGCCCCGACAATTCCGCTTAATCTGAAAGAGTTAGCACGATTCCGTCACGCTTGGTTCTCGACCGCCACATCAAAGGCGCCGACACGAACTCTTCCAGCTGTATTAAGCTGTGCCCAGAGCGTCATCAGCCAGAAAAGAGAATTTTTAGCCGACTCTATGATAACTTGTGTGAGTTTGGTTCTTTTCAAAAACCGAGAGCAAAATCTTATAATATACAGAATAGAGAAAATGATGAAATCAATACTTTAGCTTTTGTTGTCGCAAATCCCAATGTATCCAGCAGAGAAATTCAAAGAACGATAGGAATTGGTAAATTCAAAGCATTGAGAATTTAAAAAAAACACAAGTTTCGACCATATACTATAAGAAAAGTCCACCATTTGCATCCAGGAGATGAAGAGAGACGAGTCATTTTCTGCCAATGGTTTTTGCAGCAAACTCATGTATACCCCAATTTTTTTCAAAATGTTATTTGGACCGACGAGGCTTTTATAAGCAGCGAAGGTATATTCAACCGGCATAATGCGCGTTATTGGTCAGATGTGAATCCTCACCAAACTGTGGCCAGAATTCAACAAGGGCGGTTTGGTTTTCATGTATGGGTAGCTCTCTTCCACAATAGAGTGTTAGCTTACGAAATGTACGATGAAAACCTTAACGCTCAGAGATATGTGAGAATTTTACAAGAAAATATTATTGAACTGCTGGACGATATGTCACTAGCTCAACGATATAATATGTTCTTTCAGCATGATGGTGCGCCTCCACATAATTCCCACATAGTTAGAGAATTATTAAATCATAATTTCGGGGACAATTGGATCGGTACGTACGGACCAAACAGGTGGCCGCCTAGGTCACCAGACCTAACCCCTATAGACTTTTATTTTTGGGGGGATGTTAAAGACAAAATTTATAAGTATAGAGCTAATAATGTCGAGGAGCTAAGGGAACATTTTGAAAACTATATTCAGCGGGTGTCAAATATTCACATTTACAATGCGACCCGTTCCATTGCCAAACGTTGTCAGTTATGTATCAACGAAAATGGCCGACAATTCGAGCACTTGCTGTGACTTTGTTATGTCATTTTTGTTTTATTGTTGTTTCTCTCATTTTATAGTTGTTATTTTTGTTTAGTTTATGTTTAGATAATAGTTATAAGTGTACCTATAATTAAACCTATTAAGTAAAGATAAATGGATAATCTAATTTATTTTTTTTTTAATCTTTTAGTCTAAGTTAGGTGCTTAACATAAAAATAATAATAGAAAACGAAGAGACCAATACTAAATATAACAATAAATAACATGGCCAACTGAAAAAATATCTATATCTATACATTTTTGCATTTTTCTTCATTTAGGCAAATAAAAAGTATCTATTATTATATATAGCTGAAAAGGTAAAAAAAAATGCTATTCAACGGGATGGCCAAATACAGGGTGTTCTATTTAAAAAAACCTATGTTTATGCAATATCGGAGAAACTGTGCGATTTGTAAAAAATCTGAGTACGCCAATGGCTTCCTAATAAAAAATAGAACAAATAATGTGCACACTTTTTTCTTCTAAATTGAATGACAACGGAGATAAAGAGGTTAATGTAAATGGACCATTTTCAAAAAAATCCTGTATATCTAAAACTAATCAAGTTAGCCAAGATCTTTTGGGACCAGCGAAGTAAACTCAAAAAAAGAGGACGGGACATCGATATCAGATTTTTTGTATCTATCACCGTTTTGGCTGTACCCTATAAAACTATCGAAAATCAACCACCCTGTACATGCATTTACAATAGCATATAAGAAATCAAATAATTTGGATCGTTGCTCACACACTGGTGTCTGGTTAATAAATTGTAGGAAACCATAGTAGACGTTCGAACAAAAGCAAAGACTTCTCCGCTAGCGTCCGGTTTTCTGCAGCATCATGCCCGCTACGCGGGCGGCCTACCTATTTCCGAACAACTGGAACATGGTATCCATCTAAACTGGCCCCTATTGATTTGCAGTTATCCTTTTCCTTGCGCTTTGGTGAATTTTGGACTTCTGAAATCCGAACTCGGAACGACTTCGTCGCCCTTATTTCGCGTTGTTGGGCATCTCTGCTGCTGTTTTGGAGCGGATGGAGTTGTCGATGACCGTCGGCATCGATCGTGGGCAGTATCGGACACTATATATGAAGCGATCGGGACTGCGACGGCGGAAGTTTGGAAAGATAGTTGAAAAGTTCTGAGGCAAATGAGGCATAATTTGATATCCTGTACCTATTAGAAATAAAAAGAAGTGCGGAAGATGTTGACATTAGAATGAAATTTTCTATAGACCTGCACAAAAATTAACAGGTATATGTCACATGAAATAAGTTCGTACTGGACCTAAAATGTTTGCTGAGATTTCCAATTTCAACTAATTTGATTCTGTAGTCCCAGCTTTTATTTTAAACTGGCACGATCTTGAAATCAAATTGCTGATTCTGTGTAACCACTGTAGTAAAATTAGATCAGCAAACAGTAGCAACTGCGATGTGCGATTCTGTCCACATTTTTTATGTCGTTGATAGATAAGATTAAATCTAATTTACTAAGGGACTCGCTTCGAATTCAGTCCGCTGGTTTGAGACTGTTCTACTGTTATTCTATCCTTTTCCTCAAGTGGGTTTAGCATTTAAGAGAAATCCTTAAATGCATGATAAATATAATTTGTATTTCGAAAAATATGAAAAAATAACAATAATCCCTTGGAACATTGACTGCCCACCAGATTTCTCACAATTTTGGTGTAAAGTGGAATTTATCGTATATGTGTCACAAAACGATGAATTGTAGATCTAATTTCAAAAATAGATTGATTACTAAATACTCTGCTAAAGCTATGCATAATAATAATTAATTATATTTTATTGGAAACAGATGTTCAACTTAATTTTTAACTGATATTTATATTGTCAAAAGATGGCAAGTTACAATAAAAATATTTAAAAAAATGTAATTTTAAATGTTATTTAATTGAATTCAGAAATTAGTTTAACATATTTGAAAACAAAAATAAGGAAAATTAATACACCTGAGTCCTTCATTGCAATCAAATAAAGTACCTATATAAAGGATCAAACTATTTTATATAGAAATAATATTAATTTCACGTCATCCGTCGTACTTGAAAATAGCAAGGGGTATAGCATATAGTTACTTAATGAAAACTAAGTTGTAAATAGTTAGATGGTCTTGTAACAAAGTGATTTTCCAACACCCCACATTTGTGTTCTTTTTATTTTATTTTATGAATAAATATGATGTACCGCACCGTCATTCTTTTTGGCATTTCAAACACCGTCCGTCACCGCGCAGCGTTTCACCGGTAGCTGTCAAATTCACACCGCGATGATAATCGTACGCCAGTCTTCTACCTGCCAGCGAAGGAATCAGTCGCGCCGAGCTTCAGCCTGCCGTCTAGCCAGCGATACGTCACCGCCTGAGTAAGAATTTTACAAGTCCCGCTTAGGAGAACTACGCAGCCGCTACCGAAGCAACACCAGGGCTTAGAATTAAGCCACCGTCCGAAGGAGTTGACCACGAGGCATCGTAGAGACCAGTCCAGCCGTCAGCCGTTCCAGTAAGACCTACGTCACCGGTAAGAAATTGGTAAGATTTCACTAAGTCCAGCCTGAAGAAACTGCGCAGCCGCTAGGATTCGCCGTACGAGTATAGCAGACAGGCTGTATTCAAAGGTTTAGTCTACCAGGAGCCGTCGTCGCATCCAGTCGAGCCACCAGCCGCCTTTCCCGAAGATACGTCACCGCTGGAAGTAGGTGAGAATTCTACAAGTCCAGTTTAGACGAACTGCGCAGCCGCCAATCCAAGACGAGGGACTTAGGAAACAAACGAAATTGGAGAAGTCAGTTCATCTCCAGCCGCCGTCAACACCAGTCCAGTCCGAAGACCGCTGCAGTAAGTTAGGTTCCGCGCATATTCAATGCGCAAGTCTCTTGAGGTGACAAGAGACCTGACGAGGTAATTGTACTGCAGAGTTAGTCCTGTTCCAGCGTTCCGACCGACCAGACGTGCCCAGGAAAGAAGTGAGTCAAAGTTAGGGAACATAG
>NW_019416624.1:2000104-2026722 GCF_000390285.2 Anoplophora glabripennis | reverse complement strand
ATTGTCGAGGAAGGATGGAGAATGAAGTGGCGTCATTGTTGGCAGTTCATCTTCAAAATCATTTTCCTCGATCAATTTTGATATCTCCATTATGTTGCTGCATGTCTCCCCAGAACAATTCAGGCACACTGCAGAACATTTGAGGCCTGCCTTCCGACATCCACACATTGCTCCACAGTTTCCTTTGCATCGGCAGAATATCAACTTGAACTTTGAATAGGCATCAATATTTGTCCATACTTTTTCCAGACCCAGTCTTGAGGGTCGTTTTAATTTCCGAGCCACGACTGGACCTGATGATAAACTCGGAGGCTGTGCAAGCGGTCTGTGTCTTGTGTTGGAGGAAGTGAAGACAAATTAAATGTATTCTTTGTCACTGACTTGGCGAATCGTTTATATCTAAGCCTGTCCAGAGAATCATCATTTTTATTGCCACCATATAAAGAGCTGAAAAAACGTTCGCCAACGGCAGTGAGCAAAGTAGGGTCGACTCTCTCATTGAGGAATAACGCTGTTCCACTAGCTAACTCAGGACGTGCCTCCAGGGTTGCGAGAAATTTCATTTTACCGATGTTGTAAGCTGCTGAAGTTGTGTCACATCCTGAGAAGGCATGGGAGAAACAACATTAACCGCAATGACTTCTCCGTACATAAAACTTGACCATTTTTTGGAATACAACTGCTTGTTGCAATCGTGATGATATTTTGCTCCAACATCTACTAAGCTGGGAACATCAGCTATGCGATTAGCAATGCCCGTTGCAGCATCGTCGGTACGTTTGTTTATGAGGTCCATAATACTTCTTTTATTACCGTCATTACGTACATTACAAACCCGCCGTTGTCGTCTTTGCTGCCGCTTACATTATCCGTTCGACTGTCGCTATAATAATGGTAACATGGTACAGTTACTTCCGAAACATTTCGTAAAAATTGTTCATTATCCTCGTCATTTTTTGTTATTGCTCGTTCAAGTAAGGTTTTCACTCCTTTCGCCTTCACAGTTCTGATTTTACTTTCCTATAAAGGTTTTTTACAAATAAAACAATCACTCATGATGGAATAACACTATATGAACGCTTAAAAAAAGTCAAAATGCTTATCACAAAATTCAAAATAGCTTTCACAAAACTCAAAATCTTGTCCACAAAATTCAAAATACTGTCCACAAAACTCAAAATACTTTTCACAATTAAATATGTCACGCACGCACGTGGTAGCACAACTGGAAGAAAACTTTGAAGAACGCCTTCTATCAGCTTAATCATTCATATTAATGTATACTTACTAGTACTGGAGAATAGTGTAAGTTTCGCATCGCTGTAAAATCCTAATAAATGTCAAGAAATAGTGCTTCAGGCTTTTATGAGTATGCCCTCTAAAATGTTTTATAAGAAAACGCTCAATTAAAGAAGGCAGCAGTTAACAAAATGTTGCATTAATAAATTTTTTCGTATCTATCTTAAATATTACGTAAAAGTCGGTCGTGCTGAAAAAAAAATCGATATACGATTAGAAAGGAGTATTAGAGGAAAATTTTAAGTCTCTAGTCTTGATGTTTCTATGGGACATGTTAAAACTTATTCATAGATTAAAAAAAACATGAACTATTAAATATACAAGTACACTGAAAATTATAGAATGCGAGCAATTTATTTTCTTTGGCTCATTTGAGAAATAAATGGGTTTGTGGCAGATTTACATAAATTTAAACACATTTAGGAAACAATTCCTCGTAGAGGCCGTTCTTGGATCAGAATAACTCACTAATGAACCCACGTAATTCATAATAATTATAAAATCGTTAGTAGTACCTACTCTCAAGTGGATTGGGTTTAGGATAAACAACGTCACTTTAAATAATTCATTAATCACTTTGGACCTGATGTAATCTGAAATCCTTCTTTAATCTTCTCAAACAATCGAAAGCTCACAGTGAAATGTTTCCTCATTGTTAGTTCGGAATGAAATTTAATTGATTGATGAAGAGATAAAATATTTTAAATTTGTAAGCTAACAGAAGCGAATAAGTCAACACCCTTAGTAAAATCGCATTGTGGACAAAATTGTTACCAACACATTATTCACTTTATTTTCTATCCACTCAATATTTAAGACTGATAATATCTACTAAATCATGAGATTAAAATAAGATCATTATAACTTAATTTATTTATAAAATTTACTGTTTACTGAGATATAGCATGGAAAAAGCTATTACACTATTCTTCCATTTTCTGCAGAAAACTGTCACAAATCTAATCATGTATACAATGTATTTTCGTATAATTCCACAAACAAATTTGATAAGTACTCTGTGTTTCTTTTTAAAATAACTTTAAAAAAACTTTGACATGTCCAGTAAAAGTTATTTGTTACTCCTGTGGCTTTTACACTTTAACTTTTGTTGTGTCACATAATATGCAGTGTTGTTCTTGGTATCCATCCCGGTTATGAATAATTGTACAAAACAAATCACAATAAACATATTTACTTCAAAACTAAATTATATTAATACGATTAATACGTTGTCGAAATTCCTTATTTATTGGCACTTGTTATCTCCAAATATTAGTGGTATGTGATATGTAAAAGACATAAGGAGTTATAATCATCTTTCAAGAGTGTTATGTAATAATTTGTGATATATCAATTTTCATTATTGTATGTCCCTGCTGGTCAGGGCTCAGGTTCTCCGGTGAGAAAAGGCAAAGACTACAAAACTCTCAATTTTGCACTAAATTAGACATTTTATTGGAGACTAAATGGGTTTAATACCATGGCATTAGGTCTCCTTTTCTTCGTCACCTCGTCTACAGTTCAACTCACTATATCCTATTTTACTTACATACATCACTTATTAAAAACTACTTGTTAAATGATATTAGCGATGTAGGATGTAGGTCACTACTTACTTAACAACCGCAATCAATGTTGATATGTTTTGTAATACCAATTAGGTTACGAAGCCAATATCCCAAAACAGTTCCTAGAAAATTTGTACACTTTCAAAATTATTTTAAATATTTGAACAGTGGTGTGGTAGCAAATTTAAGATTGTTTATGTTTTACTGATATTTATTGTGACGTCTTTCGTCACTATGACGCCTGAGCGGTGGCGGTTACCTCGGGCGCCAGTTTCTGTTTAAAGTGCACAAACACCATTACTCGGATGGCTTCAGTGAAGACACGGTATGTCCAGAGGATATAGAGAGAGTTAGACTTCACACAGGAATAAAAGTCACACAATTTACAAATATTTACATTTATTTACAGTTTTAGTACAAACGGACAGCAGCCTAGTCTTTACCTATGTTTCCTAAACCTTGACTCATTTCCTTTCCTGTGTACGTCTAGTCGGTCGGAATGCTGGACAGGACTTACTCGTCAGGTCTCTTGTCACCTCAAGAGACTTGCGCGTTCGGTGGTCTTCGAACTGGACTTGTTTTGGCGACGGCTGGAGATGAACTGAACTTTCAAATTCAGTTTATTTCCTAAGTCCCTCGTCTCAGATTGGCGGCTGCGCAGTTCGTCTAAACTGGACTTGTAGAATTCTCACCTACTTCCAGCGGTGACGTATTCCCGGGAGGGGCGGCTGACGGCTCGACTGGATGTTGCGACGGCTCGTTGTAGACTAATCCTTCGAATTCAGCTTGTTTGCTGTATTCGTACGGCGAATCCTGACGGCTGCGCAGTCAGTTTTATCCCATAGTACAAGAGAAAGTGAATATATTCAATAAAATGGTAGTAAAGTTAAACACCTATTACATTTTTAATACAATTTGTTATTAATGCCTAATACAAGTTTAATTAATCGTATTTTTTAAGTAAATTATAGTAAACGGTGCTACAATTGTGCAAATTTTTAATATAATTTTTTTCGTGGGTCCACCGAGTTTAATTTTATATGTATACTATATTTACAGCTTCAAGATGGTTTTAGTTGGAGACCTATTTCTTGGCACACGTCTTACCTTATGTAGGTGTCATCTAATACTTGAATTTGTAAAAGTCTGGTGGTGTTTTTGGAAGACGAAAATAACTAAATGGTATCCCAAAATTCACGTAAGAATTAATTTTGATAGAAAATACAGGTTTTTAATTAAAAATTGTACATTTTTTTGTTGATTCATAAAATATACTGTATAGAGTTATGTGTGGAACAGCATATCGGATAAATGGCCTCCACGGCTTTGCTGGCACATACGCACTATTTTGTGGAAATTTTTCATGACCATTGTGTATAAATGCTACTGAGTTTCTTTTATACAGCGCTCAATTTCCTCCTCCAAGGCGACCTTAGATTTCAAAAGACTCCAAATAAGCATGATCTGGAGACTCAATCTAATCATCAAAACGGGAAATTACATGACAAGGAAATTACTCAAGCACTAATTGAATTGGGCTGTTTGGTACGTGGCACCGTCTTGTTGAAACCACTATCGTCTACATTCATATCTTGCAATTTAGGCACAAAAAACTGGATTATCATGTTGTGAAAGCGAGCACCATTAACTGTTATTGCCATTCGAAAAAGAATGGTCCGATGATGCCTCCAGCCCAAAATTATTTTTGTGGATGCATTTGTTTCACAACAATCACTCGTAAATTTTCTGAACCTGAAATGCAACAATTTTGTCGAATAACGAACCCATAAAGATGAAAATGAGCCTAATCGCTGAAGATGATTTTGTTAGAAAAATCAGTATTCCATAATCCGTGCAACGAATTCTCTTCGCTCTGCGTGGAGTCACTTGAATTTTGTAAGTACGAGGTTGCAAATCTTTCGGAGAATACGTAGAAAACTTCTCGAATTGTCAAATTCTTGATCGCGGTACCGAATAGATGTTCCTAGTCTCTAAACAATACTCTCATGAATTGCTTCGATGTTTCCTTTTGAACGACTTGTTGAAGGACGACCAGAGTGTTTAAGATCACAAATTCATCCAGTCTCTTTCTCTTCACAGTTGATGAAGTTGTAGTATAACAACCCCAGGTTCGATCGAAAAAAAGAAAAATACACCAAACGTAGTTGTGGCCAAAAACATGTGATCGTCATAAGGAATCCCTACGTTGTGTGTATCTATTTTTCCATTGACCGGAAGGCGCTGGCTACTTACTTTGTAGAGGGGATGTATGGTTTAATTATATAAAACAAAAGCAGAGTAAATACACCTAACCTTTATTTACATACAATTCAAATTAAACATGTGACAAATAGAAAGAACAACAAAAACATTAACAACCATTAAACATAAAAGGAGAGTGCCCGGCTCACCTAGAGCTCCTGCGGAGAAAGAGCATGGCAGAGAAACCCACGATCGTTGCTCTTACCACCCAAACATGAATGCAAAACAACCGCTAACCAAAAGGCATAAATTAAGAACCTTTGCTAATGATAATTAAAACTGGACTTATTTAATTTCTCACTAAATATCATCTCACTCAAATTAGACATACACACTTCCAAGTAAAACTGAAGAGGTTAGAATAATAATAATAACAACAATAATAACAACAATAACAATAACAATAACAATAATAGGTAAGGTACAGGAGTCTCATACGACGGGAGGCAATCCAGCTATGAGTTGAGATTTCGGAGAACAACAACAATAATAATAATCAAGGGCGAAAATGTTAGTAAATTCAACAAAGCTCTTATATGCGTACGACATAAAGTGAGAACAAGAAATCAAAGAACGCAATCGTGATAAAACAAGTTAAATGTGAAACAAAGAAGTTGCTATTGCAATATCTGGGCAGTCACGACAAAATATACATATTTTAACATGTAATAAATAATGAGCAATCTTTAATAACAATTGTAACAATTTTATCTTAGAAAAATATACGCCCCTGAGCGTAAGACAATGAAAGCTAAACATACAAGGAATTATTATCATGAAACATCTATAACCATCACAATCATGAGATTATATAGAACAATTAACAACAAAGTACTTAAAGAATATTACCTGCTAACTAATACCGGTTAAACACTTAATTTTACACTACTTTGTCACACTGCCCGCCGCTCGTCTTGCTACCTATCTGCACACTGTTCTCACTTCAACTACCTATCTTCAACTCCTTAGGCTTCCTTCCAGAATTCCCTACCTAAGTGCTTGTTTTTTGTGCTTCTTTCTACCGACCGTTAATATTACTTTTTCATTATTGTGCAACATCCATGTAACAGGTGACGTCGAAGTTGATAAGATAAGTACGGTTTTGCACAAAGTTAAATCACTATTCATATTATATTCGTAGGAAAATTGTGAACAGTAGCTGACAAACCTTCATTATTTTTAAAATATTGCTCAGTAATGAAAACGCGTTGTTCTTTCTTGTAGCGCTACATTTTAAATAATCCTGAACTATCAGCTATCATGCTATCTTTTCTTCGTTGACAACACTTTACCGAACAAAATTCGTGCGTGAATATTGGGACACCCGCTATCACATTTTGGGCATCTGTAATTTCTATAGTCAGTGAGCAAGTACTTCTTCACTATCACACTTTATTAAAATAAACTGATATTTTTTCAAACACTATTAAGAATTTTTGTGACTTGAAATATTGATTGTTGACTAAAATGAAACAAAATTTTAATAGCATTTAACTAGAATAATAACGATACGAAAATATTGAAATCTAACAGTTTAGGTAATATTTTCAAATAATCGACGAAATAATTATACCTTTAAGTTAACACCGAAATACTACCTTGATAGGGTGTGTATTGGATAAAAATTACCGGCTGTTTCTTAAGAGAGATAAAATTTCATTTTAGTACTTAATATACCGGGTGTTCAAAAGGTTTGGAACCCCCCCCCCCTCTATCTCAGAAAATGCTGCTCAAACAAAAAAATTATTAGGACAAAAGTTGCAGGGTTTGGAGTGAGCAATCCAGCGGTGACCTTCACCATGACCTTCAAGGTCATTTAGAAGTCAAGCTGAAAATTTTGGGACCGTATATTTTTGACCCCGGAAATGAAAAAAAATGGAAGTTTTTACGTTCTGATATGACCTTGACCATGACCTTTAAGGTCATTTAGAGGTCAAGGGAACCGTACACTTTTTCTGTCGTTAAATTTTTATCGTAAGAGCATTATTAAACTTAAGTTCTTTGCTTACGTTTGACGTTAAAGTTACCTTTAGATCATGGTCAAAGACATGGTATAGGTCATAATTGAATTTTACGCTCACTCAATTTCCGCAGTCAAGTCATTTATAAAAAATCGTTTTGACCCGTAAACGACCTTGAAGGTCATGGTCAGTCATATCTGAACGTAAAAATCTCCATTTTTCCATTTTCGGGGTCAAAAATATATGGTTCCATTTAAACTTTTAGGTTGACCTCTAAATGACCTTGAAGGTCATGGTCAAGGTCAAGGTCACCATTGGATTGCTTACTCAAAACCCTGCAACTTTTGTCCTAATAATTTTTTTGTTTGAGCAGTATTTTCTGAGATCTCAAATCTCAGAAAATACAAACTTTTTGGTGAAATGGTGACCATTGGCGCAAACATGCCTTATCCGAAAGTTGATAGTTTCGGAAATACAGGGTGTTGAAAGTTAAAATTGTAAATCGTTTTTGTAAAATTGTACGTTAGGAACTTGAAAATTTGTGAAACTATATTTTTTTAGGCGGCGAATAAGATGCGTGTTTTAAATTCAGCGTTGTTCATAGAGGGCGCCATTTACGACCAGTTTTACCGAAAATGTAGTTAACTTTTTACCCTGTATGTCTAACATGAAACTTGATTCAAAACCTGAAAGAGCAATCATTTTTCCATTAATTGTGTATTCTTGTTTCATTTCGGTATCTCGATCCGTTTTCGAGAAAAATCGATTTAACGAACACTATGTTTTGATAATACGAGAAATTAAAAGCGAAACAAACCAAGTGTTTCTTCGTGTTATTACAACAATTAACAATAAAACAAATGAAATTCGTAATAATGATTTAAAGTCAGTGTTCGAAGAATCCACCGTTGACATTTACACACTTTACACAACGTTTTCTGAGAGATCTTCGAGTTTGAAACAACATATTGGGATTGCGTTTGACTTCGTTGGCAGCGATTTGTATTCTTTGCCACAACTCTTCACACGAACCAATAGATTCTTCCAAATAGAAAAATGAAGAGGATTGAAGTCCGGACTTCTGGGTGGCCAAGTAAAAATGCTTCCACGGCTTGAAGAAGTTCCACTTTATTTAAGAAGAGACATGTGGTTCATGCACGACGGAGCTCCACCGCATTTTTCTTGGCCAGTGCGTGCATATTTAGATGCAGTTTTTCCAAATCGCTGGATTGGCCATGTAAGCATTTTTGCTTGGCCATCCAGAAGTCCGGACTTCAATCCTCTTGATTTTTCTATTTGGTCTCGAATGAAAGATATAGTTTACAAAGAATCTATTGGCTCGTGTGAAGAGTTGTGGCAAAGAATACAAATCGCTGCCAACGAAGTCAGACGCAATCCCAATATGTTGTTTCAAACTCGAAGATCTCTCAGAAAACGTGTAAAGTGTATCAGTGTCAACGGTGGATTCTTCGAACAATTACTTTAAATCATAATTACGTATTTTATTTGTTTTATTGTTAATTGTTGTAATAACACGAAGAAACACTTGGCTTGTTTCGATTTTAATTTCTGATATTATCAAAACATAGTGTTCGTTAAATCGATTTTTCTCGAAAACGGATCGAGATACCCAAATAAAGTAAGAGTACATAATTAATGGAAAAATGACAGCTCTTTCAGGTTTTGAATCAAGTTTCATGTTAAATATACAGGGTAAAAAGTTATTAACTAAATTTTCGGTAAAACTGATCGTAAGTGACGCCCCCTATTAGCAATGCTGAAATTACAACAGGCATCTTATTCGTCGCCTAAAAAAATATAGTTTCACAAATTTTCAAGTTCCTAACCTATTATTTTCAGAATAATAGCAAAAAAACGATTTAACATTTTAACTTTCAACACTCTGTATTTCCGAAACTATCAACTTTCGGATAAAGCATGTTTGCGCCAATGGTCACCATTTCACGTGTTGTATCTTCAGCTTTCGACTTTCCTATTGTTAATGAATCAGCCTGTATGTAATAGGTATGTAATTTTTATTGTACTTGCAGGTTGTCTTCTTTTATAACAGAATTTCTTTGATTTTCAATATGTTTAGAAACGTAATCAAAACAAAATATCCCAAATAATATATTATTAAATCGTATAAGAAGTCTGTCAGTAAATTAATTTTGTGAAATTTCTGGTTACACGACATAATATTTCTGATAGTCGGTTTTCAAAAACAAAAATAAAATATGTATTACTCATATCTGGGTTAAATACGTTAACTGTAGAGGTACGTTAAAAATAGCTAAATCATTAATAGAATATTCCGCCTCCACGCCATTCGATTAAAGAAATGTACCGATAAATCGAACCAGCAGGGAAGGGAACTAATTCGAACTTCGAATCAAATTTTCTAAAGAATTTCATGGCCAGAAGCACTTGTATAAGGTCGATAACAGGAGGATCCAGAATTTCGTTCATAACTACTTCCAGTTAGAATGCCATTACAAGGCCATTAATAAAAACGTCCATTCACCAGTCTAAATGGAGCGCTGTTAATTTTGCGTGACGTTTCTTAGAAGTCTATTGAAGGGAAGAGATCCGTTATTCGATTGAAATAATTTTTATGTATGCGACATTTGCAACTAATAAATTTGTATACAGGGTGTAACTTTAAGTGAGAATCGGTTTTTTCAGGGGTAATATGTAGTCGTGTTCCCCTGAATACAAATGTTAATTTTTTTTAAGACAAATAAATAGTCAAGTTATAATTAGTTTTTAAAATGCACTTTAATTTTTGTGTACGCCGGACGACGTAAACTGGGGCACCAGAAGTTTGCGTATTAGTGCACTATGAGCGTTGCCAGTTGTTTTTAAATCAACCTACATTGTGAGAAGTGACAATGAAAAATAATTTAATAAAGCAGGTTGCTGTTGTATAACATGGCGACGTGTCATTTTAAAGTCACCATATTTTTTTAATATCACTGTGATCGAAGCACCGAAAAAAACGTTTTATCTCTTCTAAGATAAATTAAAATTTTTACACGATTTATTATATAATTATAATTTTCTTTTAATCAACTGTTAGACTGCGAAACTAATGAAAAATAATTTATTGAAAACATATTGCTTTAATATGACAACGACTGTTATTTCAGTTATCATATTTTTTGGTGTTAGTTTTTAAAAATTAAAAAAATTTCACATGATTTATTAAGTATTAACCAATATTGGCATATAGATACGTTACTAATTGTAAATAAAACTAATTTGTATTTTAAAATGATTATGTTTGCTGTTTTAGAAAACAAACATAATAAAAAACTTAAATAGAAATACTAATCTGATTGATACGAAATATTTTTTAAAAATCGTTTCAAGTTTTTACAGACGATTGACTTACTATTTTTTTTAAGTAGTGTATGTATTTCGTCGTTGCGCATTCAAAGTCGGACATGTGTATTTTATCAAATTATTCAGTGGAGTTCAAAAACTGTTTTATTTAAGAAAACGATATCAGATACATTATTTACCCCTACTTATAAGTACCGAATAAGGAAATGTTTGTGAAATTGGTTCAACACTTAAACAAAATTCAATTCAATATGTAAGAGATTATGGAACGCAATACGCTAATGTTGGACGGGAACAAATTCATTGAATGAGAAATTAGAAACCAGAAGTTTTAAACGCCGTGGAAGAGGATCCTGGTACCACGTTATAAAAATATGGTAATTGATTCGAATGTATTGGTACTAAAAGCTGTTTGTCTTTGACTGCAATTAGTTCATGTTTCTATTAAATTATTAATTTTCTCTAATTTCCGGGGCAGTTAATTTTTCATTACAACTAAAAAAATTGATTAAAAATGCCATGTTTATGAAAGTTTTTTAAACTTTTATGAGTTCACAAAATAAGTTAGAAAATAGAACAACATCCTAAAATGAAATTAAAACTACATAAAATAAGACAAACTCAGAAATAAAAGGAAAAAAACGCAGAAAAGTTATTAAAAGTTATTACAACAGATGTTTAAAATAAAACCAAGCTGCACTTATATATTTTTGTTGTCGAATTAGTAAATGGGTTTTTCATTTCCGAATTGTCAAAGGAATCACTTTAATAAGGTTACAACAATAAATAATTAATTAAAAACTGGTCCAAATATTGGATGAATTGGAATACGATGCTCAGGAAATATTCGTTGGTATTCTCTAACAGCAGCTCTACCATGTCTATTACACAACCCCTAAACAAAAATGCTCCTGCATATCCTGCATCTGAAGACTGATGAGGCATTTTAGATTATAACGAAAGCGAAAAATACATTAGTAATATTGGCAATTAATAGAGATAAAAAAAATGTTTATATTCAAGTACCTACACTTTTAATTTAAATCATAGTGTAATTAGTTGGCGTAAATATGTTTTAGTTGGACTTAGCAGAGGGCAAAAGGTTAAGTAGTATGTAAATACGATCTTTTAATGATTTATTTTAGTACCTAAGTGCCTACATTACCACAAGTACAATATGTATTTAAATTGGAATTTAGACACAGATTAATTAATGGTAAAAATTTGAGTATGTTTATTTGCACACAGATTTTTAGTAGATGCTTGAACATTTATTAGTAGGTGCTCCTCTATCCTAATACCCTTTGCGTACCCCTTAAAATATCTTCACGTACCCCTAAGGGTACGCGTAACCCTGGTTGAATACCACTGACGTATAGCATGAAATGAAAAAAAAAAACAACAGGATTGTTATTGAAAATTGTATGGAGACAGAGATTTTTTGAAAAAACTGTTTATGGGGAAAAACTTTAGAGTTGCTTTTTACCCCTTTAAAATGTTTATCGGCAGAAAAAAAATATGTGTCTCGTATTTTCTTGTCCTCCACAACATAGCGAAGTTTCATTGAAGTCGGTGATACCTCGATAACCTTCCTTGTAAATAAAATGATAAAAATTAAAGAAAACAATGAAGAGAAAACCTCGGTATATAATATTATACTTAGTAGTTAATAAACTTTTTTCCTTTGGTTTTTGAATTTATCTTTATCTCTGTTTTGTAATTTTATTTTTTTAGTTTATTTTGTAAATTTATAAAGGTGTGAGAACATTTAAAAATAAATATGGAATTTTTATTTGATTTTTTTAGTTGCTTTATTGTACACTCAGTTAAAAAATCTAATAACAAAATATTTAAAATTATTAAATACTGCCCAAAATGATAGTATTAATGTAAATGAAGCAAAAACTGTTTGTTTGCTTTTAACAGTTACATTATATGCTGAACGTTATGCGGAATTTTTAGTTTTAGTCAATATTGATTATTTGTAAAAAATTCAGCAAATATGTGGCAAAAATGTTAGATATCGTCATTGAAAAACAGTACTGCCTAAGTACAAAAATATCAACTTTTCAGGAGGCCAAACAACTGCTTTGTACCTTATTAATGAAAACCTGATCCAATTTTAGGTTCTTGGCATGAAAATAACCAACAAATTATTAGGTACTTCAATTGCAAACTCTTCAAAAATACTTTTTTTTGCTACTTAGGTGGTATTGGTTAAAAATGAATGCAACTGTGTTATAGGCGGTTTTTATGTTTATTTGAAATAAGAACAAATTAGGGGTAGGTGCAATTAACAAAGCACATACTTCAAAAATAAACGCTCAAAATTGTAATAACATAACTAATTGTAATAACAAAACCTTAATTCTTCATTAAGGTAAGCTCATAAAGAGAAAAAAAATAAGTAAGTGGCATTTTTTTTCCGTAATTATAATGAAATAGGTACTTGTACTGAAAAAAATTACAAAGAATAAATCTTACATCTACTAAATTCGTTAATAACCGCGCGCTATTTAGGTATTTTGTGGGAAATCTTAATTTTGATAAAATTGTCACTTAAGCGGTATTGTTTCTTCAACGACGTATAGCTTTCAATGACCACTGTTCCTTTTAAAATTGTTAATTACATTAAAAAAAATCGCACACAGGGTGAATTTTTTGATATTAAACTCTTCCTTTCTAAGTTTCAAGACCAATTCCGAAATGTTTGAGTGTCAACCGAATGCTAGCCAACAGGATAACGATAGTTTGGCCAAAAGCATGAGATAATTTGAAAAATCCATTTAAGGCTGAATGCGGCCTAGCGACTTGGCATTCATGTCATTGATATGAAAAGTCAAGCAACGCAGATCGCGGTTAATACTTGTATGCCCACATTCTAATGGCTTGTCTGTTGCTGTATTCACAAATTTAGACGAAGTTTGTACATCCCTCGGAAAGAATGTAAAGCCGTCACTCCCTTGTGTAAGCAATGGTAAACTAGTAAAAAATCCCTACCCTACGACAAAGATGTTCAGGAATTTCTTATATTTAGATGAAAAATTCTGCACTTAAAAATAGGAAAAAAACATCCAGAAATGTTTCTTAAGGGCGTAATGAAAAAATAATAAATAATAGGACTCCTTGTCTGAAGTCAATTCTAAAGGCGGCGGCGACGACGGTTACATTGGATAGGATTAAATTCTTTCATTTCTACGTATGTGGTTATATAGTGTCTTTGTCCTGTTCTTAAGAATTCGTATTACAATTGCACCCCTATTGTTATATTTAGGTAATCTCACCCAAGACGCCTGTACACGCTTTACTTTATTGTGCTGTGGTACGAAGATAGATTATTTTATTATTTTTCCTTACCAAACAGTGCGAGAACTAAGTGCCACCAACCTACCTTTTTATAATAAGAAAACCACTTAGATTTATTTACACCTTTCATCTCCAATGTTTTCATTGAATAATTTTAAGTCATTTCAAACGAGAAGAATTCGATGTCGTATGCTGGAAAAAAGGAAAGGACATGGGGAAAAAGTTTATGAATAAGTCTGCTTGGATTAAATTAAAGTTAGTTTCTTGCTTTAAAAAAACTAAGGAAATGGGAGGAAAGCACTTAATCTTAGCATTAATATGTATTATACAGGATCCCCAAAAAAACTGTAACAAATTTTGAGAGGCTCGCGAAAGCAAGAGATAAAGTTATATTCTTTCTTTTTTTATTCATATTAGATTCGATTATTATAGGACAAACTTAAAAATATATCGAGTATTCAGGGTGTGCCATTTAACACTCCTGCTGCTAATATCTTCGAAATGAAGAAATTTTTATAATTTATTGTTTGTTAATTAGTATGTGGTGTGAACAATGTCATTGTAATAATATTTGCATATGGAAGTCGGCATATCTCGAAAACAAGTAAATATAGGGAAAAACTTTATATTACAAAAATTACTCAAAATTTAACGATTTTTCAGATGGACCACATTTCCACGTTCCAGGGATCAAAACATTTTTTAGTATCGCCACGCCATCTATACAGAAAGATTTGATGTAACAGTTCTAATTGCAATTTGAAGCTATTCAAGGGACCTAACAACCCCAAACCTCGGAACTAAAATGAATTTCTTCATTTCGAAAATATTGGCAGCGGGAGTGTTAAATAGCACATCCTGTATTATTCCAAAATATTTACATTTTAAGTATAAGATAAATAGTAAAGCATCATTTCATTTGGTAACGGCATGGCAAGTTAATTGAAGTCTATCGATAGTAGGTAGTACTGAAAAGTAATTACGCCTAAATGCAATTTATGATGATTTTCTAAATAATAAAGTAAGTACATATATAGAAGTTAAGAGTTCTGTCGATTTCACTTAATCATTCTGTCTAAAAAATAGGCTCGAAAAAATTATATAAAACTTGTAATACGTTCCAAAGTTTTACCAACTTGCTAGTTCATGGTCTTCTCTTTATAGTACAAGGTTTTCACATAACATTTTAAACACATTAGAATTTTTGTTTTTTTAACTAGACTAAAACGGTAAACATAACAGTTTTATGAAACTCTATGAAATATACAGGGTTCTTCACGGTAAGTGGTCTATAATTATTCTGCATTTTTCTTGTCGAGCAAATACTTGATACTTGTAGAATCCAATATTTGCCTTTCAAAGCACATTTGATGTAATGATATTTTAACGTAATATTCTTGAGAATGTAAGTAAACCGCATATCTGAGAAAATTGAACCTTTAACCCCCACAATGCCTATATCGGTGAAGAGACAATTTAATTTTCTATAATATGATGCGAAAAACTACAGGGTGTTCCATTTGAATTTAAAAAGTTTTGTCGGTTTTAAGTTTTCAAAATATAACGTAAAAATGGGGCACTTTCTTCAGGTAATTTTGATAGCGAAATGTGCATCTTATTATTCTTTCAGATTCATATTCAGGGAACACGTATTATTACTTCTAAAAAACTATACCCGGTATAAAAAAATTGAACGTTGCATATACTAGGCTCATGGCAATCTTTATTTTATCCATCTTGCAGGGTCAATAAATGAACAAAAAATTATGTATATGACATACATATGTCGTTATTATTGACAAAATTAAATAAAAGAGAAATATGCAGGATGTTCCAGGGTTTAGTGGTGTAAACTAGGGAATGTAGATTTCAGTACTTCATGTTTTTTCATCTATTCCCAATTTTTTTTGGATATGTTGTGAATCACCTGTATTTCCAAATTGAATCAAACATATGAGGCTTACACAACAAATACATATATTCTTTTTTATCCAGAAAATATATAAAAATAATAACGTTTTCGCCTTTTAACTAGTACAATTAGATTCCTCTAACATTTTCCTAAAAAATTAGCCTTACTTCAACTCAATAAAATTAAGGATTCTTGAGAATTATGCAATTTATTTTGATACTAGACTTTAACCGACGCTTCCGCCATTTTTTAATGGGTAAGTAACAATAAAATTTTAGTTAACCTGAATCGTAAGATAAATCAAGCATAACTAGTAAACACATTATTGACACATTTTTTACTTACTATCACTCTATTATAAACGTGGCGAAAGGATAAAATGTTGACCTAAACACACCTATATTAACTGTTCACATCCTCCGCATATCTTAGGTTTGCAAATGTTGTTGTTCAATGTAATTAAGGCTTGTGGGGAAAAGTTATATGAAGTACTGACATTATTTCGACCTGTATAACACGTTCTATTGAAAAGAGAAAAACCCACAAATTTGACCTATATCTCCAAAGCGCAACATTGAATTGTTATTTGAATTTAGTAAGAAATGTTAAATATTATGAAGGTTGTACATGAAGTTTTTTAAGTCAAATTTATTTAAATGGAACATCATATTGTTCGCTCTCCAAACCCACGTATTTTTTTTATTTCATGATATACATTGTCAGTAATTATGTATTTGTGGCATTTTCTGTTGCTTGTTTTATTTAATAGGGTATTTTTGCTACACTGAAAATAATTTTTTTCTTTAAAGGAACGTGTATTTTCCAACTTTTCAGTTATATGTATATGGTGTCCTAATCAATTTTCGATTTTTGTTGTATTAGACAGATATGTCTGCAAAAAAATTAAATGAAAATGCACTCTCTGGGCACAAAAGCTTTCTCGCACTCAGGGTGACCAATATCGTGATCTTGCATTTTAAAACATTTGATTTGACACACAGGAAAATTCATCCCGCATATTAATTTCATGATATTTAATAGGTACATATTTGTCCATCCTGGCGTTTCAGAAGAAAAGTTAATAATTATATATTTTTAATAACGTAAACAAAGATTTATTTATCATTAAACTTTATAGCATTCTTGACCCTTTGTTTAATTCTAGATCGGAATAATGGTGTCTTTTATATTCACACGTATTCACTCTTATCCAAACCAATGGGAAAATTCAAATAATTCTCGGGAATATAAACACGCCATTCAAGAAAATCTGTCAATTTATCAGCAATAAGGAAATCGCTGACAACAATAACCACTACACAAAAAATTTCTAATAGAACATTTTTCACAAAACTGATCAGTAACAAAACTTGTATTTAATTTCGTGAGTTTTGGATTCAAAGACAGCGATATATTGCTAACAGCTAATTATGTGGCTGTATCCTTAAATACACACTAGTGGATATCAACATAAATCCAAATTATCAAAGCAAGTTCACCTTACAATTAACTAACTAGATTAGCTTGTGTTGGCGTTGGTATATTTTAATAACAACAAATCACATTCTAAGTGTTAGTTAGTTAACTGTAAGATAAACTTGCTTTGACAATTTGAACCATAAAGAAAAGTACTTTTATATACAGCAAAAATGTGAAAAAATTAAAATAAATCGAAAATTTTTACACATTATACAGGGTGTCCGGAAATACCGTTCGAATAATTCTAGGGGTGATTCTATATGTTAAACTATGAAGAAAAGTTCATATGAACATAGGTCCGCAAATGCGTCATAAGGTTGCTATGGCGATTCAAAGATTGCACCGGGATATAGGTTTTATTTTATATCTCTGGAACCGTTTCAGATAGCCATCTGAATTTTGGCATATGAATTGCCTTTAATAGTAGGTACTTTTCAGTGTTTTTACTAAATTATTATTTTAATCAGGGGCGTACCGACAGGGGAGGCCTCGATTTAATTTGTTCACATTTTTATTAAACGTCATATTTTTGCAGTTTTCTTTAGAAATTCTGATTCCGCGGTATAAATGACATAAAAAAGGTATTCTTGTAGAAAACCTGTCAGGTATTGTTAAATAGTGATAAAAAAGAAACGGTAAATGGAAAACAGATTTATAATTAAAAAAAAAAAGGGAACAATACAGAAACAAATAATACTAGTGACTTATTATTAAACCTGAATGTTACTTCTTTAGTTACAGCAAGTGTTGGAAGTGATGTCCATTCATTTCAATGCAACTGGCTAAACGATTTCTCATTGAACGTTTAACTCGTTGAAAAACACCTTGCATATTCCGTATTTCTTGGCAACAATGAATGACTCTTTGTTCCAGTTGTTGTACACTGTCAACAGGCACTGAATAAACTAAGTGTTTTAAATAACCCCATAGAAAATAGTCTAACGGATTAAGATCCGGCGAACGGGGAGGCCAAGCTACGGGTCCACCTCGTCCAATCCACCGATCTGGATAAGTCTGATTTAGATATTGTCGAACTAATAAACTGAAGTGGGCTGGAGCCCCATCGTGCATAAAAAATGTTTCTAATCTTAATCCATAAGGCAAATCTTCGAGCAAAACTGGTAAAGTGTTTTGTAGAAAATGTAAGTATGCGGGCCCATCTAAACGATGCGGCATAACATATGGTCCTAGTAACCTATTTCCTATAATACCTGCCCAAACATTAATGGAAAACTTATCTTGGAATCGAGCTTCGAAAATCGCGTGAGGATTTTCATCTGACCAAATATGATTGTTATGAAAATTTACCACTCCTTCACGCGTAAATCCTGCCTCGTCTGTAAACAAGACTTTATCGAGGAAATGACGGTCCTGATGGCATTTCATCTGCATCCACTGACAAAACTCCACTCTAGGCAAAAAATCCCGAGGTTTTAGCGCTTGAATTCTTTGCAAATGGTATGGATACAAAAGTTCCTCGTGTAAAATTTCCCATACAACACTTTTGGGAATATTCGTTTGTACTGAAATTCTTCTGGTGCTACTACCTGGATTAGCTTCAATCTGTTGTAGAACAATTTCCTCTGTCTGCGCCGTTCGGGTAGTACGGTTTCGTCCACAATCTCTCTTATTTGGCGTAAAATTACCAGTTTCTCTTAATCTCTGATGTAAACTGCTGAACAGTTTATCAGAAGGAAGCTGGCGATTTGGAAAAGTTTCTTGGTACAACCTCCGAGCTTCCAAAGCACAACCGTTTGCTTTGCCATACATGAAGTGCATGTCGGCCATTTCAGCAAAAGAGTATTCCGGCATTTTTTGAAAGACGAGAACAATGATTTTTTTCAATTACACTGTTATTAACACAATAATAATCGAATAAACTTTATTTTTAAACCTTATGTCAAATTCGTTTACCGTAACTACAGTAATTTGACCTTTTTCCATTTTCAACTTAGCACCGACATAAGCCTACTTTGATGTAGAAATTTTTATTATTGGGCGACCATGCATGCACTATTTTCTTTGGAGAGTATTTTCTCGAAAACGGCTAGCCTGACAGGTTTTCTACAAGAATACCTTTTTTATGTCATTTATACCGCGGAATCAGAATTTCTAAAGAAAACTGCAAAAATATGACGTTTAATAAAAATGTGAACAAATTAAATCGAGGCCTCCCCTGTCGGTACGCCCCTGATTAAAATAATAATTTAGTAAAAACACTGAAAAGTACCTACTATTAAAGGCAATTCATATGCCAAAATTCAGATGGCTATCTGAAACGGTTCCAGAGATATAAAATAAAACCTATATCCCGGTGCAATCTTTGAATCGCCATAGCAACCTTATGACGCATTTGCGGACCTATGTTCATATGAACTTTTCTTCATAGTTTAACATGTAGAATCACCCCTAGAATTATTCGAACGGTATTTCCGGACACCCTGTATAAAGGTACTCTTTTTTTTCTTTTCGTTGATATTTCGAATCTAATACAATATCTTTTTTGGCTAATTTTGGGCCAGTACGTCACTATTATACCAACAAATACAAACAAAACTCAAGCTTATTGACAATTTATCTCCTATAACTGAATTCAATTTTGAAATATTTAAATAAATTAAATATGGCAATTCATCAATTCAGTTAAATAAAATTCGAGATTATCAATTTTTTTTCTATTCCATTTTGTTTTCCTGAAATATAAAATGACATGTGTCTACAGGGTGTCCGCGAAAATGTCGGAAATTTCTCGGGTGCAGATAGAACATGAAAAAATAAGATGACAAGTTCCTATAAAATTTTTTAGTACAGACCCTCCTTACGGAGATATGTGTCCCTGAAGGACGTCGCTGGAAGTCGGTTTTTCTTGAATAACTTTTAAAGTACTTAATATAGTTTAATAAAAATTGTATGTGATGGACACTAGTAAGGACCTCTTAACATAGTGTCCTTGAAATATATTTAGCTCTTTTAGTTTACGAGGGGCGGGCTAAGCTTTATAGGGTATACCACCAGAATTTTAGGAAAAATCAAATTCAGCGGCGCGCATTCCTATGTGTATCCTAGCAACATATAAAACTATAAACTTTGGCAATGTTGCCAGGCGTACATACGGATTTATTTTGTACACTTCTTGCGTTATTGTATGATACAGGTATTGATAAAAATGTATTAAAGAATCAACGAATATCTAGTTTCATATGATATTCTGCACAGTTAGGTTTTTTTAATCATAATTTCGTTAATTAGCTACTATTTTCATTTTTTGGTATTGATATACTGCAGAAAATATATTTCCAAATAAACAAAATTCGTAATGTTATTTTAAACAGCATGTAATATAATTTCTTTAATATTTGATGATGATGATAAATTTATTTAATATACAAGGTTGGTTATTAGTAATAATGTAGTTACAGGTTTTTTCTTTTGTATTTTGACATCCACTTATAGGTTTAATAATAATTAAATATAGAAAAAATCTTTAAATACAAATGTACGACTTTTATTTCTTTTGACATCAAAATTTGCTGTAATAAAATATATATTACAGTAAAAAAATCATTAAAAAATTAAAATTCATCCGTATTGAAATGTAACAAAAACGGGACGCGTGGTAATTTATTTATTAGTTCTCGGAACGGATGGGCTAAAAATGTAAAATATTTCAGTCAACAGTAATTTATCGAAAAGTTAAGGGTTTTCAAATTGTTTAGCGTCGCCACAAGGCCGTCCTTTTGAGAAGGCTTCATGAAATTTAACAGTGTTTTTGAACAACAAGTTTACTTAGACTGTCGGGGCAATGTGTTGAGCATCTGGTATAAAGAACGCGGGAATTCCAAGAATAAGTTGTTAGAAAAATAATAATAGATTAAATAGCTGTTTTTTAGGCGGATTTTCCATGCTATAAGAATAGATTAAATGAGATTGACTAATCCGTCCCGACACGGAGTCACTAGAGGAAGGCTAGGGTTACTTGCGAGTTCAGTTAGTCACATAATTATTTATATAAATGTAAGTTCAGTCAATTAGGTAATTATTAACATAGTGTAGTTATACCAAAGCGTCCCGATATTCAGGAGCCCACCAATAAGATAAGAACAGAAACTTCTGGACCAAGAAATGGGCGTATCGAAGCGGGGTGTCGAATTCAGGAAAGGTCTCCGAAAAACAAGCAGTTTTTCCTTGGGTTCCACATTGAACAGTCTACTTAGTTTTAGAGTCTCGGGTTAATTTAATAATGGATAGTCATTCCAAATTTTGCTATGGATCGCGCATACCCTGAATCTAGGTACGCTGTCGCGTGTCAATAAATAAATTAATAATGTTGTTCGAGCCCGTTGTGTCGCTATTTTGTTTGTTTGTTTTGTTTTGTTTTTATTGTTATTAAAACCCTTCGTGGAAATTTTGGTGTTTCTTTCTTGTTCTTCTAACTTAAGTGTCACCCTATACAACCAACCACTAGATTACCTTGTATATGAGCGACATATGGTAAGTGTCTGGTATTCATTCTCTGAACGGTAGATAGAAGATAATTAAAGAAATAACCCCTCAGGTTACAGAAATAACAAACAACGATTTTTATAACTAACCTTTACAACATGAGAATACCTAAAAACGAAATACAATTAAAATACGTACAATTTTTACAAATTTTCAACATGCAAGTAATTGTGATGATACGGTTGAAAACATGCTTTAATTTACTTTGCTCTAAAAACAGATTCAGAATTATCAAACATTTCGTCCAGTATTTTTTATTTCAATACTTGTAAATTTTGAGGTCTTTAATAATATATTTGGTTGAAGGAAACAAGAGGTTTGTGACGTCATATAGTAAAAAAGGCCGTATAACTCGGAAACGGTGCGTTGAATCGAAAAAATAATTAAAAAATCTCCACACGCTCCAGGTTGTGATCCGTTCTGCGTTGAATGGACATGGTCCGAAGTCCGTCTGTCGAAAAACAAAAAAGTTAAGTTCTTTTAGCAGCGCGCCAACTGAAATGTTCCTGTACATATAACACTATCATGTCTCTCATTTTATAATAGGCCCATTCAGTGATATATAATTTTAAACTTTTTCTTTCATTTTCTGATAGTATTTAACCACCTAAATATATCTTAAAAAAATTAGGTCAATAGGATTATTAATAAGTGATATATTTAATTATGAATCTGTAAGACCCTTAAAAAGGTCAACACTGCGGGAGAACAGGTAATGACGTCACGATACCGACCACTCGGCGATGAAGTCGCGAGCAGTCGGAAAGATGTGTAGATATTTGCTATACTTCTACCTATATTGTATACCTATATATTCAAGGGTATAAATAGAGAGTGTATAAGAGATATACATTAAATCTTGTTGAAATGCATTTATCACAAAACATATTTATTATAAACATAGAATGACTTGGAATACCTAAATACATTTTCGGATTTTTCTCAATGACGTAAATAGTTCGCTTTTCTACATTTTCTTTTGCGTTCCATGTTTGTACAAATGTACCCAACGTACTAGACTCAGTATTTGTGGATGTATGCGACGACGTGTATGTGCCAGTAGTACTTTGACTAGTATTTGAAGCAACTCAGAACCACCCTCGTTTTTCTTTGGTTGCCCGTCTAGGGGGTTGTAGAATATGATTATTTAAATAAATTGCTTATAGGTCCCTCTCGCCACGTATTTCGAAATATTTGTGGAAGGGAACGTTTAGATGAGGTAGAAATTTTTTTTCTTTCGGTATAAATTTGAAAATTCTGCTCTAAATATTTAAATAATATTTATAACCCCCTAGACGAGCAACCAAAGAAAAACGAGGATGGTTCTGAGTTGCTCATGGGTCCCTCTCGCCGACGTATTTCGAAATTTTTGTGAACGGGTACGTTTTGATGGGGTAGAAATTTTTTATTTTGGCAAAATTCTGCTCTAAATGTTCAAATAATAATATTTACAACCCCCTAGACGGGCAACCAAAGAAAAACGAGAGTGGTTATTGGCCCATCTCGCCGACGTATTTCGAATTTTTTGTGAACACGAACATTTAGATGGAGTAGAATTTTTTTTCCGGCATAAAGTTGTATACTACATACTATGTTTTAATTTTTCGGTAATGAAATAAATATTTTATTCGGAGTCGTTCGTGAGGTACTTTTGCAGCCTGGAACTATATAATATTTGTACAATCCTCGGTATGTATTAACACAGAATGGGATGAGAACGAGCGCGAGCGAGAGCGGAGTGCTCTGCCAGTCGCCCGTACCGGTATTATGACGTCAGGCAATGGTTGCTCAACGTTTTTCCGCGCTCTGTTTTCATTAATTTATTTCACACTTTTCTCGTTGAAACAAAAAATTGATTTTTGGCATACTAACTAATTAAAGTGTAAACTTTTGGAATACGTAAAAATAAATTACTGAATGGGCCTATTCGTAAATGCATTATGACAAGGCATACGCCGTCCTCTCGGACTATTCTGTGAGTTCGAAGGTAAGAAATGCGGCAAAGGTTAAGGTGCGGTTTCGGTGGTGCGTCTGGCGACTGCGGCTTGCGACTGCGACTCAGCGCAGCTGCTAGTCGCGCTGCGTGGGTGTTTACAGTGGAGCGTCTAGTTAAGTGCGACTCACTTATTAGTCTACGTCCGGTGGTTAATATAATAGGTTCTCATTATTTTATTTATTTCTTTATTTCTTTTAAATAGGGAAAATGAATGAGAAAGATCTTATATATCTGATTTTATTAGAAGAAGAAGATTATGAAGAACAGTTGTTAAAGCAAACCTTATTGCACAAGAGGTGTGACGCCCATAACATATACAAACAAGGTAAGAGGGAAGGATATTTCAATCTCCTTATTAATGCTCATTTAAAAGAAGATGAAATAAAGTTTAGGCATGTTTTCGTCAATTAAATCCTAACAGTTTGGGGAGTACTTCATAATTAAAAAGAAAGAGATATTTTGGAAGTTCTACTAATATTTCATCTTCATGTGCAGAAAAACGCACCATTTCTCCACTGCGACTGCGGCTAGACTGGTCCCATAGGCAGTCGAGTTGCCGACGTCGCGACTCGATCGCCAGCGTTCGCGGCTTGAACGCCTCACAGTTGCCACGTGCATCTAATATGCATTCAAGCAGTAATTTGCGACTAGTCGCAGTCGCCAGACGCACTACCTAAACCGCACCTTTAGGCATTCTAGCTCGACGGCGCGGCCGTGACGGACAACGCGTCGAAAGTCGCATATCTCCACCAAGGTATTTTCAGAAACAAACTTTCCCAAAATACAAACTTGACAGTGACTTATCGAAATTGTTATGTTGTTATGGATGGGTACTTATTTTAAAAAAAAAATAAGGGATACAGTGCCGGCCCTTCGAAAATAGAGGACTCTTATAAGCAAATTGTCTATAATTGGCCTTTGTGAAGCTGACTTGAAAATGTGAGGTTCAAATCGGCTGTCATTATATCAGATTTAATGTGTGTCTATCATACTAGTTCTAGGGAGCATTCCATTTTTCTTTGAGTTTAAATATGCTGTTCTTGCATACATGCAGATCATCCGCAATGACCAACCATTCTGAAGTAAAGTTATAGCTCTCACATTCTCTGGTTCCATTAAACGCGGCATCTTAAATTACCAAGCAAATTACTAATGACACTGACACATAAAAACTTCATAACGTCATAATAAGAAAAGTAGACCACATCACATTAGAAAAATAAATCGTCCACTTTCAAAGGGCCGGCAGTGTACGTGTTAATAAATATTTTCTGTAATATCTTCATAAACGAGCATAATTTCGACTTTTGATAGATATACATTTCTTGTACGTATTTCTGAGAGCTGCGGGTAAAAATTTAAACGTGCATAAAAGTTACAGAAGAATATTCACAAAGGGTTATAGTAAAATGAAACCTAATAGGAACGTAATCACTGCATACTTCACGAAGGGGAATTAAGCAACAGGAAATTTTGCTCAAATCGGTTAACTGGGTTCTAAGTTCTAAGTTAAGGAGAAAACAAGAAATAAACAAAAAACTTTAACACCCTGTAATTTTTTTTGCGCCATTTTTCGTTTAAGCAAGTTTGGTTAAACCGACACCATTTGGGTTCTAGATTATATCCTTGAAGTATAAAGTAACTAAGACTTTAAATTTTAAATATTTATTTCAGACTTATTTCAGAAACACTCTGTATATCGATTCAGAATTTATCTGCCTAGATGGAACTGTGCAGATACATCTCACGTGTAAATGAAATAGCATTTGATTGCACATATACGGTACGCTGATGGGATATTGATGTCCGATTTAATGGCATGCTTAAAAATCCTGATAGTTAACCCTCACTTCTACTTCAACTGAAAAATGGAGTAATGGGTCATGTTTATTGATACCCTCTGAAGTTTCTCAGTTACATAAAATTGACAAATATAACAAATTTAATAGTTATTTATTAAAGATTACGGGGCATTCCATGCCAAATTACTGAGGTCGTGACCGGACCATTTTCAATTATTCAGATTTTTTGGTATTATTTAGTATCCATTTAGAGTAGCTTTCATGAATGTTTTCAAGTTTTTATTTCTATCCGTCAATAAGTTATGAGCATTTGAATATTTTGGTTAAAAAACTTTCAATTAGGTACCTGTAACTTAACAAAAACTAAAGATACCAATTTTTTTTTTCATTTTGTTCGTTTTGAGATGTAGTTTTATAAAAAAAATATATACTAATTTCAAATTTGTTGATTTTTAAACAAAAAAGTGCTTTTTGAAAAAGACTCGGTTTTTCTTCGAAAAACTAAAAAAAATTGTTTTTCAATATGGGGCGTTCCACGCCAAATCGGACGGTTCGAAAAATTTAAATTTTCGATTTCCTTAATTTTTTTTATATTTTTTAGTACCCCTCAAAAAAGCCTTTCTGGTAAATTTTCAGATTTTTTTGATTACTTGTTCAAAAGATAAAGTTTTCAAAAAAACGCTCTTTTTTGGGTTTTTTGATCATAACTTTCTTAATAATGATCCAAATTAAAGCTTTTTTTTATAAAAATATTTGTTTTTAGATGGCCTTTACAGATAAAAATACAAAAGAAATATTCAGTGTTTTTGATTAAGTTTTTTAAGTTTGAAATTTTAAATCGTGTTGTTGAAAGTGAGTGTATCTTTCGATTTTTGTGAAAACTTTTTATTTCAAACTACTATTCTTTTAACAACTTTTAGGACCGGTCCGGTCGTGGGCCCTCCATAATTACTATTTTTTTTGATTTTTGAAATTAAAAAAAAAATTTTTTCTCTATAAATCATTATAAGTACCGATTTTTGTATACCCTTTTTTACTTATTTTAAATTAATATTAATACTTTTTAATTATTAATAGGTGTTTAAAATCAATAAGTAAACGTTGTCTATTTATAAACAATGATAACAAACGTTTTTATTTATTTTCGTGTTCTTTTAAAAATTGTTTCAAAATTATTTTATCAAT
>NW_019416624.1:1990480-1996917 GCF_000390285.2 Anoplophora glabripennis | reverse complement strand
AAATGCTCTTTTTTTTGCTGCATTGATAGCAACAATATAGTCTCTTTGCAGATTAGTATAGATATTGTAGTGCAATGGATTTTTTGTAACATCATATATTATTTTAACGGTGGAAATTGTCCGCCTCATGTCTTTAAGTGTATCATCAAACCAGGCGACAGCAGGCTTCTTCTTACCAACATTAATTTTTCGTAGGGGAAAGTGTCTTTCTACTAGATTAAAATAAGTCATACAAAGAAAATTAGATGCCTCCTCGACATCCTCATCTTTATTGCTTTCAACATTTAAATGATCCCAATTTACGGCTATCAGTGAATTTTTTAAGTTCTCCAATCCTAGATTAGAAATTTTTCTTTTTAGTACGGGTTTTGGCCTAGTATTTTTAGATTTAATTTTGATAAATTGGCCACGATGGTCGGAAAGGCAAGGTTCCACTACACCGGCTTCATAATCATTGGTGTCAAAATTAGTGACTATATTATCAACACATGAGGCTGAAAATTTCGCAACTCTTGTGTAATCAGAAACCGTTACATGTAGACCAAATGAGTCTATTATAGTGACCAAGTCAGTCAATTCTACCGAGTTAGATCTGAAGTCGGTGTTGAAGTCACCCACAAGCACCATATGTGAGTTTGTCTTACAGTACTTTGTCAGGATACTTTCTATATTAGTTAGAAATATGTCAAAATGCTTATTACCTAACATATTGCATGGCCTATATACGGTAACAATAACCAATTTTGCATCGATTAATTCAATTGCACAAAATTCTGATATTAATTCAGATGAAAAATTTTCAACTAATAATTTTTTATACTTAATTCCATTTTTTACATAAATGGCTACTCCGCCGTGTGAATTGTTAGACCTACAAAAACTAGCAGCCAAAACATAATCACCCAAGTTGATATTCTTTAACTGGTTTTCATGCAAGCACCAGTGTTCTGATAGACAAACAACATCATATTTAAATTCTTGAAGGTAGCAATATAGTTTGTTAATTTTGTTCGTCAGACATTTACATTATTTACGTGTTTTTTGCTACTACTACTACATTCGTTGTCCTTCACAGCCGTCGAATACAATCCTCTCTCTGTGGTTAGTGTCGTACTACGAGTATTTGTTGTTGCTACCTTAGCGGTCGATTTTTCTACTTTATACAAATTTTGCTCTTGTCTAGTAGAGGACTCTGACTGATTACTAGAATTGTTATTATTCCCACATAAAATATTGTTTAATAATAATATTTGCTCCTGTAGAGAAGCAATCGTCATTTGCTGTTGTTGCACAATAATGTCCTTTTGTTTTAACAGTTCTTTTAAGTATTTTATTTCAGTCACGCATATATCAGTGCTCGTAACTTCTTGAGGGGTTGAAATAAAAATTCATGAATTCTGCTCCAGCTGGGTACTAAATATGTAATATGTACTAAAAAATTCATTAGAATTAAAAATGGTCCAGTCACGGGCTCAGTGATTTGGCATGGAATGCCTATATGCTATCGAATTCGTACGGAGTATTAATATCCGGTAGGGGCGTTCCGGATCTGAACACCCTATACTGTTTATTTTATGACATTGTTGTATGGCAGATCTAAAATTTGAATAGTATCGTTTTATATAATTTTTTGAACATCTATTTCATTACTATTTACAGCTACTAAGTATTAGCTATTAGTAGATTATAAAGCAGAAAAATTCATTACATTATATTCATACATTATATTTGATTGACGCGTTATATATAGGTATTTTATGGTTTAGGAACTTATCCGAAACTTCCAAAATGTCATGATGTCATACTTCTGATAAATTTCTTTTAACTTTTCTAACAGCGAACGTAAAGTTGGGATACTTTGACAGATTAATGCACGTTATCTAGTTTGACATTTGAAAGTTTAATATTTACGAGTTTAGATCCGAAATTTCATGGCACAGTTAAATCTTCAACAACTAAAAGGTTTTTTCAGTTTTGAAAATACTTTTGTTAGATTAGCAATTACTAATAAGACAGGTATCTAAAATTACTAGTTTGAAAAATGACGTTATCTTCCACCATATACTTTGTAAACATGAAAAATTTCTCTTATATAAATATTATGCATATATAAAATGCATATGTAATAAATATGTAGTTAATTAAAAACTATAAAAACAGTATTACTTTAAATAATTTTCTTTCTCCCAAAAAAGGTCAAACCTCTGAGAAAACTATAAACCATAATAGTGTAATAGTCCTGTTTCGCCGGTACCTAATACAATAGTTGATATTAATTTGTTCTTTTATGTCTAATTAAAAGAAAATTGTTCAGTAGAAATTCTCTTTCACATAATTATGTTCTTCTTAAAAACTGTAATAGTAATGTAGATATCATTTAAATTGACGTTAATAAAAATACATGAATTTTTATTTAGACATGGGTCTAACGCATTAGCAAACGTCTTTATAAAAAAATGTATTCACTGCAGTTTCCTAGCCTCTATCCATTCGTAAATAAACTTACAAACCGACCCACGTCTTTAGGACGCTGCGCCTCCGAAATCTAAAGCGACATCGACAGTAAGCATTTCAAACGTCAACCTACTTTCTTTCTTTCTATTTCTACCCTTCCGAAGGGACCACCCAAAATTCTTCTGCAGATTAAGCACGTCACATCATGACGTCATGCACCGCGCGGCACTAATGTAACTCAACAAGAGTTGATTATAAATCTGGCGCCTGAGGGAAGACGTGTGGCACAGGCCGAATTATTTATATCGTAACAAAGGATGTCACGGGGCAAGGAAACTGGAAAATAATCGACTGGAATAACCCACATCTCATTCGTCTTAGACTAATGCTTGAACTCATAGATATGATCTCATTCTTTCAATTATTATGACTAATATATGTTACCCAATCTAAGGTTGACATTATATGTCAATAACAGTAAAATCACATTGATTTTTTTGGACAAGTAGTATTACACATTGTATTATTGGCCATATTTTCTATACAAATCTATAGAATGTTCCTAAAACTCGTTCAACATTTATCATTGAATAGATCAACGATATATCAAAGCTGGGTATAAATACCAAAAAAATAATTCGATCCATGAATACTTTTAAAAAATATACATGAATACTTGAATCCAGAATCCATCTTCCAAAAAGTACAGAATACTATTATTATATGAGTATTTACTTTACACGAACACAATGTTGAATATTCACCTCAGAGGTTAAGGTGGCCATATTCCTGGCCGAGAAATAGTGAAATTTCTGGCGTTTTTAGGTACTGAAATCTTTAAAAGTAAAACGTGTAGAACAAAAGTAAGCACAAAAATAAAATCCTTGATGTTTTGTTTATTCATTGTTACCATTTAAATTTACTCAAATTAAATAATAACTAAAAAAAANTCAAAAATACGATTTAAAATTTCAAACTCAAAAATCTTAATCAAAAACACTTTGAATATTTTTTTTGTATTTTTATCTGTAAAGGCCATCTAAAAACAAAGATTTTTATACAAAAAAGCTTTAATTTGGACCATTATTAAGAAAGTTATGACCAAAAAACCAAAAAAGAGCGTTTTTTTTTGAAAATTTTATAACTTTTGAACAAGTAATCAAAAAAATCTGAAAATTTACCAGAAAGGATATTTTGAGGGGTACTAAAAAATATAAAAAAAATTAAGGAAATCGAAAATTTAAATTTTTCGAACCGTCCGATTTGGCGTGGAATATGGGGCATTTATGCACATTTATTTTATAAGACAGGTTCTAGAGTGGGATTTTTTTTATTCTATTTTCTTTTTGGATTTTAATTTTTTACAAACAGAAATTTGATTTTGTCTAAGAAAAAAAAAAAGAAAGTTTTTAATGTTAAAAAAATATAATTTAGATATTTACTAATAACAATATTAGTAGAAATAGTTTTAAAAATACAGTATTTTTAGTAATTAGAAATCGCGATTTACTTTTATAATAAAATTTGGTTTGATAGCGTACATTATTTGTAAAAAATTAAAATATAAAAAAAAATTTATTCGAAAAAAAAGAATAAACCTGTCATAGATTTGCATAGATATACCTACGTAGAAACACAATTGTTTGACAATTTTTCGAAAAAAAGAACGTCACTCTTTTTCAAAAGGAACTTTTGTGGCTTAAAAATCAGAAAAAACACCTCAAGAAAATAAAAATATATTTTTATATATTTTTTTATAAAACTACATCTTACAACGAACAAAATGAAAAAGGAAGATTGTGATATGTTTAGTTTTTGCCAAGTTACAGGTATTTGAATTTTTTTACCCAAAATATACAAATGAAAGAAAGAAAGAAAGAAAGAAAGAAAGTTTATTTGACCATGTTACATATATGCATATACATTTATGGCAAGTCAAAGGTACAAATGTGAATACAGTCATACATATAAATGTGTATAAGACAAAGAAAATATAGTATATCAAACATAACATATAGAGTACATCATCACAAACAAGTCGAAACAATCCAACTTCACACGAAGCGACGTATAACAGCAATTATTTATAGTCTGTATTAAGAAAATCGTGTATTGTATAGAAACAGTATTGACTTAGATGCCTCCTAATTACAGTTTTAAAACAATTCAGATTTAACGATTTAACAGTAGTTGGCAGTTTATTATAAAGCCCAACGTTAAGAGAATTTGATTTTGACCTTGTAAGTCGGAAGCGGTCCGTTCTAATTGCATTAGAGTTTCTTGTGTTATATATGTGAATGTCTGACTGAAGACAAAAACTATTTATATTTTTGTGTATTTCAATTAAAGTGTAATATATGTATAGGCAGGGTAATGGCAAGATCCCAAAATTAATGAAATGTGGTTGACAATGTTCTCTGCCGCTCAGACCTGCTAGTACTCTAATCGCTTTTTTTTTGTAAAGAAAAAATCTTATTCGACTGGCTAGAATTACCCCACAAAATCACCGCATAGCACAGACGAGAATGAAAAAATGCAAAATACGAAGAAATCAAAGTCTCAAGTCTAACCACAGATTTCAATTGGCGTAGTAAAAAAATAGTACTTGGGAGTGCCTTCAAAAGATATCCAACATGCCCTGCCCAATTTAAACCATCATCTATAACTACACCGAGCAGCTTTACTTGATCACCCTTTACATTTGCTCTGTTTGAAGATATAGTAAGCCTTTGGGTTTTTTCAATATTTACTGTAAGTTTGTTAAACGAAAACCACTGCTCCGCCCGCTCAATTAATTGGTTCATTAGAACATTCAGCTGAGAACAGTCCCTGTGTGACACCAACAAAGTAGTGTCGTCCGCAAACAGTATACATTTATTAGGTAAAAGAGAGTAATGAATGTCATTTATAAAGATCAAAAATAAGATTGGTCCCAAAATGGATCCCTGTGGTACACCATGGTTATTCACTTCAAATTCGGACACATTATTGTTAATTGTGACACACTGAGACCTGTCCATTAAGTATGACTTAAAAAAAACTAGTGGCAAACCCCTCACACCGTAATGCTCCAACTTAGCCAATAATAATTCGTGGGGGACACAGTCGAAGGCTTTTGTGAGGTCGCATAAAGCAATAGCCGTGTGTTCACCCTTTTCAAGTCCTCTGATAACGTCTTTCACAACCCCCTGCACTGCATTGGTTGTAGACCGATTCGGTCTAAAACCAAATTGACTCGCACATAAAACGGAATTGTTTTCAAGGAAAGTATATAATCTCGCCTTCATTATGGCTTCAATCACCTTACCAAAAATTGGTATAATTGAGATTGGGCGATAATTATTTGTAAGATTTGGATCTCCTTGTTTGAACATTGGTAAAATCTTAGTCAGCTTAAAGCACTGGGGAAAAATACCCCTGTTGAAGCAAACATTTATTGGTGAAGTTAAAAATGGGAGTATTAATTCAATAGTTTCCTTAAGTATTTTCGAATTAATTTCAAAAACGTCAGTGCATGGGGAATCCTTCAGAGATTTAACTGCTTGTAATACTGTATCTTCCGATACAGGTTTTATGAAAAAAGAACTAGATGGAGAAGGTACTCGAGCAAACAACCTCTCAATTGATAAGTTGCTAGCTGGAATAGATTCTCTTAACGTATTAGCTATATTTGTAAAATATTCATTAAATTCAGTCGCGGATAATGTTGGCAAACTTACTGACTGCACCTTATTTCGCTCTTGGTTGACGATATTCCAACTAGCTTTTAGTTTATTACTAGATGTATTTATGTAATTTTCAAATGCTCTTTTTTTTGCTGCATTGATAGCAACAATATAGTCTCTTTGCAGATTAGTATAGATATTGTAGTGCAATGGATTTTTTGTAACATCATATATTATTTTAACGGTGGAAATTGTCCGCCTCATGTCTTTAAGTGTATCATCAAACCAGGCGACAGCAGGCTTCTTCTTACCAACATT
>NW_019416624.1:1924921-1989481 GCF_000390285.2 Anoplophora glabripennis | reverse complement strand
CTAACCCCACATTTTAAGAATTATTTTCACGTACTTATAAATAAAAGTAAACAATTTTATATGTAGGACTAAGCAAGTAAATGTTATAAGAATATTTACATGTGGAATTATATATAAAAAAGTTAGTATTTTCGTAGATTTCAGTACCTAAAACCTTGATGGTTTGATCATTTTTTGCACCTGTTTATTCGATTTACTGCGGCGTCTTTGAAAATACTCAGGTGGCGTGACATAACATTCCTATTATTTGATAAGCTTTAGATTATTCAGTTATTAAATGTTTGAAATTATTTATCTTTGCGGAAAACACTATTTAAAGAATATGGGGCCCTTAAAGACAAAAATTAATTATTATATCACTTAGATAGATATTTCTAGAGTTAGTGTAGATAAAATGGAAATTATTTATGTATCAAACTGAAATAGAGAAGAAACATGAAATGAAATAAGTATTTCAAAGGGTCATAAAGATTATTTTTTAATATCTTGAAAATACTTGGATATAATAAATACAAATTACTTACACGTTTCTTAATTCAGAAAAAAGATTCATTCAATTTCTTGATAAATGAGCGATGTGGGAGCATCACAATAATACACTCGTAGGTACTCGAACGTTTGCTACTGATATGATTTTACAATAATTTCTCTACAGCTACATATCACTATAGTCATATGCAGGAAATACTACATTGCCATAAAAATAAGATGACTATATTTACAATATCATCCAAAAAAAGCGCATCATGTGAGAAAAATTTGTACTATACTTTTTCCAAAAAAAAAACGCGTTAAATTTGTGACAACCTATTATTTATCCTTTTTTAAGGTATGTTTGATATTAAAACTGCTTGTGGACTGTAGTTAGTTATTTTATTTTCGTTTTTACAGACAATACAGTGAATTTCGAATTTATTTTGATAATGCTCGTGCACTCTTACTGACAGTTGCACGCGTACTGCCGGCCACAGAACAGAGAGTGTTCCTGTGCTGCCGGCTCGGTGCGTTCTCTTCCACCACAAAATATATAATAGACTTGCCACCTTCGTTTTTCCCCTCTCCATGCACTTGACACTGAAACGTACGCAAAAGATCTCCGGCGAGCACACACGCGACACACAAATGTTCTATTCCCAACAAGGTATTATGCAAACTCAAACAAATTCAAAGAAATAATTTTAAAAAATTCCATCAAATGAAGTCAAACAATTCTAGGTATGCAAATATAACCTCACACACAAGTTTGTTAGCTGCTGATACTGCGGGAAACAACTACTCTTACTATTACTATTGGATTATACCACGCTAATGCTCATTAAACAATTAGTAAAAAAAATTATCCAAAATAAAATCTAAAAATGAAATGTTTAAATAATAATTAATACAAGTACACATATAGTCGTTATGATATCAGTTGGAACCGCATAAAAACCTTTAACTCATAAACTCTATGGAATCCATAGGCGTCCAGAAAAATTTTGCTTTGTCTCGTCTAGATATTCTATGTATATTCCGAGCTATTCCTATTCCTATTCCTATTTAGTTGACGATATTTTCAAATTTTTTGTAAATACTCTGCACCCGAAGTGCAACTATACCTACGTCGTGATCCCATAATTACCATACGATTGTCACTTTTTTATGTTTAAAACCGCATTGTAAAGATTTATAATTATAATCAGGATAATCGCTTAATTTATCTCGAATCATGTTTAAAGTAGGAACTTTATTTTCTTTATACATATTATAAATTGTGCGCCGCGCGCCGTATTACATCTATTTGGGTGTTTTCCCGGGTTATTTCGTTATCTTCTGTTTCAAAGGGTCTCCAGAAAGCCATGCTAAATTACTAAATAATTACATATATAATATTTATTTTAATAACTATTACCTTTTACTGGTTACGATTTTACGATTACCGGTTACGATATGAACAAAATAATATTAACTAATAATTAATAATACGTATTATACCAACAAACAGCAACGCTAAGCACTGCTTTCCACTACACTGGCAAAACCAAGTGAACGTTCGACACTAAACTAATTATAGAATACCACGGAAAAAATTATTTACGACCTAGTGGACCAATATAGGTTTGCTTCGACGACCTGCGTGCCGCCGTCGATTTACATCAGGCGGACTGGTCTACCAATACCGGACTCGCCCAATGACTATTCGAGTATAAATTACGAGACAGATAATGGCTAAAGTACAGAAAGAAATTTCAAGTGCAGACGATCCTGTGCTTTAAGATTCACAGGTTCCAATTGATATCGTAACAATTATACCTGATATGTGTTTACAATCTCAAATATTGCAATCATTAAATTCTCACTTCACCTTTGACAAAGTTTGATCACTTAAAAAACAGCTGCTACAAAGAAATATTTTTCCACATTTTACTTTTTTTACATATTTTTTTTTAATTTGTTTGAATTAACTTATACTTACCTTGAAAATTAGTAAAAACATGTGAAAGCTATTAGTAAAATATATGTATTTTTGAAGTAAACTTAGTAAAAAGAGCAAATAAAAAATTTGATAGAAAAACAATTATGTATAGTCCACATAGTCATGTAAATAAACTTTTTACAATGTCGGTTTTTAAAAATGTCATTCTTTTCCTTAATTTTAATTTATAAATAATTTTTATGTTAATATTTGTAATGAGAAGGGAAGCTGCCTTATGAAACAATCCCAAGTAAAATTTATAAAGAAAAATATTTTTATAGCAGCAATTTTTAAGCAACTAAAAAGGGGCATGGCTTCCCTATATCTCTGCACATGGTTACACTCTTAGTCATTGAAAGCTTCAGATTATGAGGGGTATGTAGTTTAGTATTCGTACCAAATTTAGGATTATTCTCTCCTATGATTTTCAAAAGATTTGAAAAAAAATTGTTTTCTACTTTTCAACACCGTGTCTCTCACCAAGGAAGTACCTTAGGGAAAAATTGTATTTGAAATGTTCTATCTGTTGGCGAAGTTTGTAACCTTATTTTTGTTACACCCTATATAGGATGTTTCTCGGATTGACTGCATTATTTGAAACATACCAGGTACGTGTTTTTCTACTAATTATACCGGCGCACAAAAATAAGTCGGAAATGATGTAAGATAATATGTAGAACAAAATCAATTTTGAACTATGATTGAGCAATTTTGGATGGGGTTTTTGTCCTAAATATAAATTTTACAAAATACTAGCCGGTCGCGCATAAATTCTGACTACGGTATACTTTTCTGCGTCCGAGAGATTGCTTATTATTTGGCTGGATGAATTTTCTGTATGTGAATGCAGAATACGTATTTATAATTTTTAGTGTTACAAGCAGTTTAAGGTTTTTCTACTAAAGCGAAGTCTGCCAATTCTTTGCACTTCAGAATTCCAATTTTCACAGTACATTTAGTTCCCTTTTACCATCTAGATTGATTTTAATGCCAAGGATTGGCAATAGAACGATATTGAAACTTTGTAAACATAATTTACTACATACGACTTCACTTTTACAAAAATACTCTAGATTAGAGGTAGTAAACAAATCGCAGTTTCTCAGAAGTATCAAAAAGTAATTTGAAAAAGAACAATTTCTATTATGTGTGTCATAAATTAATTTCACTATTTTGCTCCTAGAGAAATCCAAAACAGTTTCCAACAGTCGGACGCATGGACATTCTGAGATATACAAAATTTATTATTTTGAATCAAATTTAATATTATTGCTCAAATGCACTAGGAACAAAGTTAATAACTTTGCGAAATTTTCCATTAAATTTCATAGATGTAAGAAGAGATAGATAAGATATATGTTGCCACCACCACTCGCAATTTTGTTGCACGTAACTAAACAGTTCAACAACGGTAGTTAAGTTGTACTACAAGTTTAGTATGTTTCAAAATACTCTATACACAAATAAATTGCAGTCTTTGTTAATTACCCTTGGCAGGACGCAGGACAATTGCTGCAAAATTAGATCAATTGGTGGATATCTACCGAAATTCAAGACGGTTGAAAACCCTAATAAAATATGATATACGTTACATTATAATAAAGAACAAATTGTTGTAAATAATCTCTAGATGATCGATTTTGGTGATCGATTTTGCATAAAAACTGGTACATCGAAATTATGGTGCCAATATGTGTTCGTAAGTACTAGTATAGATAGTTTTGTTGAGTAGTGTGGTGTGGTGGTTCAATGTATTCTACTTCCTTGATATTAATTGGAGTACTTCTCAGGTAATCGATGGATAGTCGAAGTGCTTTATTTTTTAGTTCTTCAATTTTTTGTAGATGCATCCGGTTGGCTGTACCGTATAAAATACCACCATACCCACAAATGGATCTAATTAAGGACCTATAGAATAAGAGAATTTATTAGGGTCAGCTGTGCGAAGAATATTTAGTGTATTTTCGCTTCTTTTACATAGCAGATTTATATGGTCTTTCCAGTTTAACTTCTAGACATTTCACTGAGGTTTTATATTTAAGGTTTAGCTTGGAAAGTTTTATATTATAATTAGGTAGTTCGTAACGTGATCTTGTAAAGGTGCATATACATAGATGACCTTTCTTCAGATATTGGTGATTCATTATTTGTTTGAATGGCATAATCATCTGCAAATTGGTATACTTTAACTTGAGTGTTAAAAAACTGTTGTTCAAAATCATATGTATATGTAATATACAACAGAGGACTTAATATGCTGCCTTGAGGTAACCCTATTGAGGCTTTTCTTGGTCCTATTAACGCATCACTTGTTCTCATATATCTGTTTCTTGATCTGTAAAGTAGGAAGACCGATTTGGAACATTTTTGTCGCTAATATGTTGCAATTCACGTTGTCGTATGCTCCTGTAATATCTAAAAACATTATACTGGTGGACTTGAAAACCCTATTTGGATATCCGAAACTAAACTGGCTAAATTATCCTGGGTTGACGATCCTTTCCTGAAGCCGAATTGAGATTTTGGAAATAGGTTTTAGTTTTCTAACCAATGCTCTATTCTGCCTTTTAATATTCGTTCATATGTTTTCAGCACGAAGGAAGCGAACGCAATTGGACGGTAAGAATTAAGATTATCATCGGGTTTGTTTGGTTTTAATATCGGTATTACAACGTAGTCACGCCATTCTGAAGGGATAGTCTCTGAATAGATGTTATTAAATATATTTAGAAGTATTTGTTTCGTATGATGAGGAAGATTAAATAACATTGCATAATGTATTTGATACTTGCCTGGTGCGATGTTACTATTCTGTTTTATTCGATGCGATTTTATGCGATGTTACTATTCTGTTTTATTGCTCTATTTAACTCAACATAGGTCGACTCCTAAAAAGGGAGTTTGAGGAGGTACAAATGATAGAGTTAGTTTATTAAAAAAGTTGTCCAACCACTCTGCCGAAGAATCTATTATTTTAACATTTCTTTGAGGCCTATTGATGAACTATTACTTTTTTTAATTGAACATTTTTATTCCAACTAGAACAATAATGTCACCAACTTTCTCTTTTCGTCTCTTTTATTATTTATTTTTTGCAATTGCATCGCATCTTTTATAATCCAATATGTTCATTAAATTAGAATTGTTTTTGTAAAGCTTAAAACTATCTTTTCTTTTTTTAACCGCATCTTCACATTTATCATTCCACCATGGTTTGTCCTGTTTTATACCATGGGTATTATTTTTGTATTGTTGGATGGTATCCTCTGCAGCGTGGTTGATCACTTTGATATAATTTTTATAATTAACATATTTTAAATTATTCGTCAAATCTAAACATTTTGCATAAAAATTGTTCCAGTTTGTTTTTTCTGTATTCCATTTTCGACTACACTTAGTTTCAATGAACTGAGGACTATTTTGACAATTGACAATAATCGGTATATGGTTCGAGCCATAGGTGTCTCCTAAGTTAAGAATTATTTGTGGTGAGTAAGATCCATAGCACTGTCTCTTTGGCAATAGTTACCTATGCATGTAGGTAGGTGTACAGTCATTTAGGCAAATTAGGTTATTGTTGTCAATTGACTCCAATAGTGTTCTCCCGTAGGTATCTCCAATTTCACCCTCCCCCCATACTACATGGTGAGAATTTGAAAGAATCCATTCCATTCTTTAAAACTGATTTTGGTTTGAGGAGTTACATATATACCGAGACTAGAGTTAGTTTCTTGTTTTCACATAAATCTATTATAATGCAAACTTGCGTAATTTTATGATTTGTTGTTAATGAGATTTTCGAATATCTTATTTTATGTTTTACAAGAATAGCTTCACTACTTTCCTTGACGAACAGATGCATATTATTAAAGCCCTTAAAACTAGTATAAACGTTTGGTTTGAACCAGGTTTCTGACAAAAAGACAATATTGACTCCCTTAGTTACCAGCAAATTCTCTAAATAACCCTTATTTGTAATAAATAGCTGATCTACAATTCCATTGGCATATTACTAAGTTATCCATTTTGTTATTATCCGGAAATTTTAAAAGTACTTAATAGAAATATGACGAAACGCAGTTAGAGAGAATCTCCTGGGATTCCAAGGATATTTATCGATAAGATTTAATATGATTTTGAATTAAATTAAGTAAATCAGTTTCTTGTATTTCATTTAGGTTTTTTGTTCGACTGACTTTATTACCACTAGAACCAAATCTAGAAGTTTTTTGTTTACTTCCTTTTCCATTCTGATAAGGTTGATTAACTTTATCGTTGATGTTTGAGTAATATGTAATTACTTAGGACACCACCGAGGGTGAGAGTAAGAGGAACTTGTGTAATTATTTCGTTTCTTTGCATTTCCGTATTATCCGGGGAATATTGGAGAATTAATGATGTGGGTGAATCGATTAGGAGTGCGTGTAAATGAAGAATTTGTTTTAGGCAATTGAATTGTTTGCAAGGTAAATTCTGGTTGTGGATTAGCCAGAACAGAAGCGTACGTTACTTAGGGATAAACTTTTCCGCTTCTTTATATGAAACATTTGCATGAGTTATATATTTTTTAATGTCTTTTTGCCGCTTAAATTCTGGACAATCCTTGATTTGATATCGTATAATGATTTTTCTTACAAAGAAAACGTTGGGGATTGTGATTTAAATTTGTACAAGAGTCAGAACTATGATTTTCTTTACATTTGATATATCTAACCTTGCTTCGACATTGAATTCCCATATGCCCGAAACGAAACCAGTTGTTATATAATATAACTCTTCGAACGTAAGGTTCAATAATTGTCGATATAATAATATTTCGATAATTCCTGTAACAAAAAACTAATGACAACTGTTTTCGTAGGATTGTATTTAATTTCATTGTTATCAACTGCCTTTTTATTAATTAATTCGTATTACGTTTTCTACTTTATATTTACAGTGTAAATCGGACTGTTTTATTATTTCTTTGAGGTAATCGTTCGAATATTCTTCATAAATTCTTATCACTCCCTGTCTAAATAAAGCAAATTAGGTATATAAAAATCTATATAATTATATATTCTCGTAAAACATTTTGAAGAAATTAATTTATTTGCTGCATCATAGGTTCTGAATGATATTCGTACCCTGTTATTTCCAATCGATTCAATTTTTCAAATTTTATTGTCTAGCTCTAGGATTGCATTTAAGATTGTTTCACCAACCTTAACCGTGTTTAGCTTACCTTTGAAATCTGGTGTATTATTTTCTGCATATACAGGGTGTCTCACGGTGACGGCCCATTAGAGTTATTTCACAGACTACTTCGATTTGAATTTTGAAAATTTGGGATACCAGGTTTTTGGAGCATACCCTTCTCAACTAAAATAATGGCGTCCACGTACCACTTCTGGTTATACTTGCTTGTTTTAAATAGAACATCCTGTATATTATTGCAATTTTGGATTCCACGTGTTTAGGTGGACTTTTATGAAGTTTCCCTATTCCTAAAATTATCCTTTTTCGAAATATTTAATTTAAAAAAAATTGAGAGAAACAGTGACTAGCTTCAAACCATGTGTATTTTATAGTAAGAAAGATAAAGCAACAATATTTATAGGGAGGATAGCTAGACCCCTAAGGTTCCCATTCATACTTTCAAAGTGGCTTAATTGCATACAGGGTGCTAGAAATTTAATGCCGAGTTTAGTTAACTTGTATGTTTTTCTATATTCTGATACAAAATTTTTCTCTTTCGAACGGTATCAGGGTTCCCTATACTTATCTCTTCTAGTTTTTAAGTTATTTACTATTTTTTGTGTAATCACCTAAAATCAAGTAATTTCTTACGAGGATAACTATGGAATTTTTAGCATAACTTCAAACCAAACAAATAAACTGTCACCAGTTATTTATTCACAGACGTTGCAATGGGATTCTAAGCAGAACATTTACAGTTTTTAATGAGACATATCCCAATTTTCCACCAATGAGCAGAATAAAGTTAAGAAGAATTCTAAAAAATCAACTTCATACATAGTAATACACAATTTTAATTACCTATGTATGTTGATAATAATAATGCACTAAGATAAAAAAAAAATACTTAAAAAAGTCATATGTGTTCAATATGACCCCCATTAACAGCTAAGCACTTGTGGATTCTAGAGATAACACCGTCAGTCATCGCTTTTGCTATTTCAGCTGCAGGCAATTCATGGAACGCTCTTCGTATTCGAGCAATCAAATCCTCTTTTGAAGCTACGAGTGTAGAATAAACTTTTTGCTTTATTACTCCCTAAACATAAAAACTTATGGAGTGTGGTCGGGAGAAATCACTAGCCAATTCCACGGTCCTAGGCGTCTCATCCAACTATCTTCAAAAATTTCAGTCAGTATGTTGAACGATTTGATTGTGATATTGAGGTGGAGCCCCAGCTATCCTTGCAAGAAATTATATGATTTTAAGTTATTACACAAAAAATAGAAGATAACTTGAAAACTAGAAGGGATAGGTATAGGGAACCCTGATACCGTCCGGAAGAGAATAAAATTGTGTATCAGAATATAGAAAAACATACAGGGTGTTCCATTTTAAAAAACCGTCTTATGAAGGTTTGAAGTTAACTAAAGTCGGCATTAAATTTCTAGCACCCTGTATGCCATTAAGCCACTTTGAAAGTATGGATGGGAAGCTTAGAGGTCTAGCTATCCCCCCTATAAATATTTTTGCTTTATCTTTCTTACTATAAAATACACATGGTTTGAAGCTAGTCACTGTTTCTCTCCAGTAGTCATGACCCCCAGTATTGGGGGCTTTCAAAAAATGTAATAAAATTTCCAGGGCCGTATTTAAAAAAATGAAGTTGATGATGGTCCTGGAGAGATGAAACGTTACATATAAAAATTGATTATGCCACTCGATAGAGGGCAAAAAGTGGCCAAGAGAAAGTGTTCTTCTTTTTTCAATATCACCTCAAACAAGGCTGAAATGAAACAAAAACGGATTTCCAAAATTTAGGTTTTTTTTCAAATACTTCGAAAACTGCTCACGTTAGCCTTGATTTTTTAGAGGCATAATGTTGATTACGCAACTTTGCCCCCATTTAAGCTAGTTNGCTATTTCAGCTGCAGGCAATTCATGGAACGCTCTTCGTATTCGAGCAATCAAATCCTCTTTTGAAGCTACGAGTGTAGAATAAACTTTTTGCTTTATTACTCCCTAAACATAAAAATCTTATGGAGTGAGGTCGGGAGAAATCACTGGCCAATTCCACGGTCCTAGGCGTCTCATCCAACTATCTTCAAAAATTTCAGTCAGTATGTTGATCGATTTGATTGTGACAGTGAGGTGGAGCCCCAGCTATCCTTGTAAGAAATTATATGATTTTAAGTTATTACACAAAAAATAGAAGATAACTTGAAAACTAGAAGGGATAGGTATAGGGAACCCTGATACCATCCGAAAGAGAATAAAATTGTGTATCAGAATATAGAAAAACATACGGGGTGCTCCATTTAAAAAACTGTCTTATGAAATTTCTAGCACCCTGTATGCAATTAAGCCACTTTGAAAGTATGGATGGAAAGCTTAGGGGTCTAGCTATCACCACTATAAATATTTTTGCTTTATCTTTCTTACTATAAAATACACATGGCTTGAAGCTAGTCACTGTTTCTCTCCAGTAGTCATGACCCCCAGTATTGGGAGACTTGCAAAAAATGTAATAAAATTTCCAAGGTCGTATTTAAAAAAATGAAGTTGATGATGGTCCTGGAGAGATGAAACGTTGCATATAAAAATTGATTATGCCACTCGATAGAGGGCAAAAAGTGGTCATGAGAAAGTGTTCTTCTTTTTTCAATATCACCTCAAACAAGGCTGAAATGAAACAAAAACGGATTTCCAAAATTTCGATTTTTTTTTCAAATACTTCGAAAACTGCTCACGTTAGCCTTGATTTTTTAGAGGCATAATGTCAGTGCCCTGATTACGCAACTTTGCCCCCATTTAAGCTAGTTTGTATCTCTTACCATTTTCAAGATCCCTCTAGTGAGAAACGAATTTGTAACAGCCTGTATATGCAAACACTGTAGAACAAATACGCTTCGCTAGTTACGTTTCCTCAGAGTATTGAAATACGCTCAAGGTATATTTATCCCAAGTGACCAACACGCCGGGTTATTATTTCCATAAAATATTCCATCACTACAGTACAAATATTACCCCTGACTTCTCGTCTGCTAAAAGCAGACTCTCGTGTAACGTTTAATTGTTCACATTATCTTAATTAATTAATAGGAATGATGCCGAGGGTTTTTCGGTTCCCGAAGTGATGCCGAACTGGGGATGGAATGTCCGCTTTCGGAGCAATATACTTCAGCAAATTTCCCAATTATTACTCGGAATAGTTGCAACTTGGAAGATTGCGCAGAAAAATTCTCGCTTAATCGTACCGTTTCAATATTTGTTCGGAGAGGATGAAATTAGGATGCGAGAATCAATACGCAGTGACCGATGTTTGATATTTAAGTACAAAAACAATTGTTTGATTTTAAGAAGAAAGAAATACATCATGGTACTAAGTATACAATCAAAGGAAATTATTTTTTAAAATCTTATTATCCTTGGTAGTATGCGAGGGGTGAACATATTGTCATCTTTCACCACATGAGTGATGTATTTTTGTATTTTCCATTTGTCTGCTTTTTTCAGTGTAACATTTTTTGATTAGGCAAAATTATTTTCATAAACATAACCCTTGACTGATTTATTTAGACAAGGGCTTATTTTACAAATTTTTAATTTTTCTCAGATGGCAAAATATCCAAAAAAATGAAGGAAATGAGGCTGAAGTTTTTAAATACGTTTTACTTTGTTCCATCTTATTTTCTAAAGCAGTGGCAATACTCATATACACAAAATTTAAAGTGAAACTCGGGCACTTTCAGTTTGAAATAGCCGTTATTACAATTTAAAAATTATTTTAGGGCCATCAAATTCGAAATCTGATTTTTTAATTTCAGATTTCATTGTTTTATTTTGAATAGTTACAGTCCTTAACTTGTATGACTGGTAAATTATTAAAAGTAAATTCGGGAAACCCTGTATATGAAACGTTATTATTAACAGTTTCTTTCTTTCTGTTTTTATATACTTTTTTATATAAATATGTAACAAGATGAATACAATATTTTTAGTTGTCAATATTGTACATACTGGGTATACCATATAAGAATATTTCTGGTAGATTTATTTTTGTTTTTATTTAATTTTTTAGGCTATGATTTGTTCAGCTTGTTGTTTTTGTAAAATTTTAAAGAAACATTTTAAATAATAATAATACTTGTGCGGGAGAGGAGGCGGCATATTATTATTAAGCAGGTCGCATTTGCGCCCAGGAACGGCTTATGTTGGTAGGCCTTAACCACCATTCAGTGCAGGAATGAGGGAAACCTGGAAAACCTCATTAATTAGGGGGGTGGTTAAATGCCAACCGATGTCAATCTCTCACATTGACCCAAGCCAACATTCTTCCACCCTACCATACCTGCACAGAGGGTGCCAATCCTTCGTACAAGCATAGCTAATCTACGGTCTACCGGCCGCGGGATTCGAAACCCGGGCAGATAGCACACATCGATTTAAGTACTGACGCCTTAAACCGTGCGGCTATCGACCGATTAAATTAAATAATTAAATAGCTATGTTTATTATTTTTTACTTACGACCACTACTGTAAAAATACACCGTCTGCGATCAATGTAAGATTCCTATTACTTACGGTAAAAAAATCGTACAGTTTTCCTAGCAACCGCCTAACAACGGTCAATATAAACAAACTCATTCAAAAACTGACATAATATAATCTTAAATCATATTTGTATGTGATAGGGTTTGATTACATAAAAAATGTCAAGTGACAGTGAAATAGAAAATTTAACTCCACCCAATATTAGTGAAATTGCAGAAGCTGCTAAAAACAACTTGTTACCGGCGAAATCTGAATATCGATACAAATTTACTTACCAAAGATTTATGGAATGGAGANAATGGGTTTGATTACATAAAAAATGTCGAGTGACAGTGAAATAGAAAATTTAACTCCACCCAATATTAGTGAAATTGCAGAAGCTGCTAAAAACAACTTGTTACCGGCGAAATCTGAATATCGATACAAATTTACTTACCAAAGATTTATGGAATGGAGATTAAAAAACGACGTGGGCCGCTTGTTCATTTCTCATCATCTCTCAGTTTAAACTACCTACGTTTTTTTTTATTTTTTGACAAGCTCTGCTATTAATGTCATTGTTCACGTCACGTTGACGTTAGTTATGATTGATGTTGTCAGTGTCATATACTATCTAGGGTCAGTGTTAGTAGTAAAAGTTAAATTAAGGATAGGTTAAAACTATTGTAGCAGATGCTTTGGTACTTTTTAGTGTGGTGTTGATTTCCCATATTGTTAAATACCAATAAATACTTCGTTCTTGGTAGTTCAAAAGAACTTAAAATTGGCAAGTAATAACAACAACATACGTTCAAATAATTTCAGCAAAAATGAGGAAAGAATATTATTAGATATTGTATATAAATATAAGGAAATAATGGAGTGTAAGAAAACAAATACGGTAATTAACGGAAAAAAATAGAAATATGGGTAGACCTTACAAAATAATTTAATGCTGTGTCTGGAGAAGCATTTAGGGATACAAAGATATTAAAAAACAAATAAGAGAATTTGAAGAAATGCACAAAATATAAGGTGATACCTAATCTAAACAAATAGTTTTAAATCTATTAATCATTTATTCACTACTCTACTAACAGTACTCTCATGAATACCATGACAATCTCCAGAATCTTTTAAAAAACAACCAGCTGCCAAGAATCTTAATGTCACTAAAACCATATCTGCTGCAGATAAACTATGAGTTCTAAAAAAAATACCATATTATATACATTCAAAATGAAATATGTGACAGCAACCGAGACGTTCGATTGGATATCTCCTCTGATTTTTCATCGATTAAAAACCTAACAGTATTTTTCGAGTTTATACTGTTCTCGGAATTTACCGTCTGTCCACATATCAAAATTATTTCTTTTCTCTATATAAATTCTTTGTCATCTTCGGTTTTCATACAAATCAATTAATTCCAAAAAATCTTCGTCGTCGATTACATTTTTATAATTTCTTGCTATTTTCAAAACAAATTACAACAAATAAATAAGTATTCACTATACAGACAATAACAGTGACACGCCGGATGGCAGTCATCAGCCGTAGCTGAAGGGTATTCCCTAAATAATCAAACTAACAATTCGTCTAAAATATCATCTGCAATAGCAAGTAGGTACTACTAATAGCACTAATAGTATTAATGAAAATTTCATTGAGGCAACTAATAATGTATAAATCTTACTTATGCTTCAACAAGCAAAACAACCGATATACCTTTTGTCTTCAATAATTGTTCTGTAACTATAAATAATTATTATAATAAGAATAAATAATAGGTATAATATAAAATAACAATTTGTAAATTTAAATAATCATATTCTGTCATTAATGTACTACTATAGAATTATTACAATATATACCTACCTTCTTGTTGATGTTATCAAGTTCTTAAATTATTAAATTATTGATATTGTTACCAGTTCAGATGGATAACTATAACTAAATAATTTTGTGTGAATAAGTAGGTCGTAGGTAAAGTATAGTACTTAATAAATGGTGAAATGTAATTACGCACTCGCGTGCGTAACTTTTCCATTCGTGCGTAACTTTTCCATTCGTGCGCAAAATGCTTTTTGCAACACTTATTACGTAATATACTATTAAATAATATAGGGTAAACGGTAATTATTCTAAAATTTATTTGTAAAAACTTTCTCAACTTTTTTGTGGATATTTTATTTTTAGTTTTATATTGAAACTTAAAATTGTATGAAAATGTCTGCAAATTAGCAATACAGTAATTTTTTATTTTAGTCAATGGCGTACCATTTATTTAAAAAAAGGTTCCCCGCAATATCATTTGCACGTCACTGAATTTTTCAATTCAATTAAACTACACATACTAACAGATAGTATTTATTAAGTAAACTTAGAAAACAATTGCTATATTGGTCTCCGAGATATGACTAAAACCAAACTTATTTTTTTTTAAGTCAAACATCATGCATCTTGAAAACAAAGTATCTATCGACGAATTTTTATTTGAACTACACATGTTAAAATAGCACTAAGAACCTGATAATTCTTTTTTTTTGTTTATACGTACTATGTTCTCGAAAACGTTCATTCAAATTTCATTCTAAACAGCTCCTCATAACCGAGATCATTCCATGTAACAAATAATAGATCCTGGAATTTTTCGGATTTCAAAATTATGTAAATTAGGAAGCTCCAGACTAGTCTTGAGAATCTATAACCTATATAGTCTTACAAAAGTTTCGAAAATCACATTTCCAAATATTATGTTACAGATTATTAGTACTTATGTCTTGTAATATTTGTTGTATGCTACGAGTATGACCAACCAAGCGAGAATTCTTGTCACGGTTCCATTCAAATTTGTTGTTTTAATGTTATTGTAAAAATTTAAAAGTAGATTATTTTTATCATAGAAAAATGCACCCCACAGAGAAGGACTAACTAGGTTTTGCACCATTACATATTTGATTCAAATCCTCTTGTGTAACATATAAATTTAAATTCGATTTCACTTCTACTTGAAGCGTACACCTAGAAGGAATGGGCCTAAAAAAAATCCTTGCAGAACCCTACTCGAGACAGGATATAACTAGAAGGGCGAATTCTGCTTATTCAAAGAGAAAAACACTTACCCGATAAAAAAAAATCCTTTACCCAATTAAATCAAAATGCAATAGAACAGTATCAAAAATTTTGTCGATATCTAATATGTATAATATCAAACGGAATTTGAATCTAAAATCCAAACAGTATGGACAGGAATAAATTAATCTTCAACTAAAACTACCTACTATAAGTATAAATAATTATGAAAATTAACCAGTTATCTTCCATTGATATACACATTTGTTCATGCGGATCAGTTATAAACAGATTTTTTTTTGTTTTAAATATATAAAAATATGAAACTTGTTTAATATTTTTATATACTACAACATCCCGATACGGAAATATATTTTCTCACGGAAGTGGGAGTTTACTTACTCGTCGTAGTACAAAATAATGGATCATATCATGAATTTCGTTCTCGCGTGCCATCCGGGTATTCAGCGGGTACATGGACACAAATTTAGACTGCACAGAAAAAAAATCTGTAAACGTCAAAGAAAACTCTAGTCTCAGTACATGCATTTTCTGACCAACTGATGTATTGATGAATACGTCAGAATTGTTATAAGTAAATCAAATAAATGCAAAGTTAGAATAAGTTGGTAATATAATAGATAATATTCCAGCAATATTTGCAGCTAGAGCCAATAAAGCCAATGAAGAATTATTGCTAACAAATCTAAATTACTTTATGATAAAGAATATAAACATTTTGAGACGTGGACATGCCGAAATTCAGTGACCGCTTTTAGTGAAACTATATTAATGGGATATTTCCAAGAACTGGTATGTGTACCTTGTATCACTTTAAAAAAATATTTACAATTTTTCATAATTTATATTTGTTATATATATCTTGTAGTCAGAATCATTCAGCCCTAACACATCGTGGACAAAGTATTCAATGTTGAAGACCACATTATTAGTGCGCAGAAAAGTAAATATAGGAGAATATCATCGATTAGTAGCTTATTTGAAGCAAATGTCGAAAGGGTATATTCCAAAAAAATCTAAGATATTGACAAGAGAGGATATTTTGAAATTTATTAGAGAAGCATCAAGTCATACATATCTTTTGGAAAAGGTAATATGAAAAATAATTAATATTATTGCATGTATTAATAGGTTTTCGTTATTATAGGTTGTTCTAGTAATGGGTGTTTTTGGAGGATTAAGAAGAGATGAGTTGGCAAAGCTCTCGATAGATGATATAGATGACAAAGGAATCGTTGTTGTGCCTAGTAAAGATTAACGATACAAAAACTGGAGCACCAAAATCTTTTACTATTGTGGAAGAAAATGAAATGCACACTCTCCAGTTGTATCGACGGTATATATCTTTGCGACCAAAAGAAATTAAAGAACAGCGGTTTTTTCTGATATATTGGAACGGTGGATGTACTGCGCAACCAGTAGGTAATGCTACCTTCGGTAGCATACCGTCCAAGATTGTTTGCGTAGTACATCGGCAACTCTTCTCGGAGATGCAGGTGCAGATATAACATTGAAAAGATATGGAAAATGGAAGAATTATAATGTAGCATCAGGATATGTAGAAAAAAGCATAACGTCCAAGAACAAAATATTTCGTGTAATAGCAGGAGTCGAAAGAACTAGTGATGACAATTTTTTTGAATTGATTGGGAGGGAAAATGAACCACATTTATTCAATAGCCAAGAAAATTTAGGTAGTTTTTCTGGTGTTACTGTTAAAGTTTCCTTCTCAAATAGTACTTTCGTTTTTAAAGATGATTATAAATGATTTTTGTTATTAATTTAAAGCAAATTATTGTTATATATCAAATACTAATGTTAATAAACTTTGTACTTTCATTTGTCCGCTTCATTTATACAAGACACATTTACTATTCTACGTTTGCAGAAAAGAAGGGTACAAAATAGGGTGAAAATGCGGGCGATAATATTTAAATCCGCTTATTTCGCCCTAGAGTGATATGATGTTGACTTCCCATTCCGCAATAATAAACAAGCTATATCCCCTAAGTGAAAAATAAATGAATTGATAAATCTAATGACACCTTTGTTATATTTACAAAAATACTGAATATTATATTACTGACTATCGGGGGTCTTACAATACACTCGTCGTTATATGTACTATCAAACAAACAAACTGGATTTTAAATTAAAATGTCAGTTTATATCTGATCGACCACGTGGAAAGAATAGAAATGAAGCTAAAGTTAACTGAGGTTCAGCTAGACGAGACGAGAGATTATATGTGAAAGAATTATTGGAAAATTTGAGAGTTTTAAGAAATGACGAAAGGGACAACAAATTTTTATAAAATATATTTTTGTAATAATACTATGAACGTCAACTAAGAAACATCACTTTTTCATAAAAAAATCTTTATTAATAAAATGGCGGTTTCCTACAATGGGGTGTCTATAACATGAAATAATATAATAAAAATTTTGAATCACATTTTGTATATTTGTATGAAATCATTATTTAACCGACAATTTAAAAAGCTATAAAAGTGGAACGAATCTGTCGGACAGCTGAAACATGCGACACTGTGCCTACGTTATCTTTTAATAGCAAGTTCAACTAAACCTTCATACCACTTTCTTTTACCATTTATTTAATAATGTAGAAGCAGAGAGCAGTCACTTAAACAAAAAGTTTTCTGTAATAACATGTTCATAGTTTAGTCTAGAACGTTACAAAGTTAAGTTACAAATATAAGTGTACAGGCTGTTACAAATTCGCTTCTCACTACAGGGATCTCGGAAACGGTAAGAGGTACGAAGTAGCTTAAATGGGGGCAAAATTGCATAATCAGGGGACCAACATTATGCCTCTAAATAATCAAGGCTAACCTGATTGGTTTCTGAAATATTTGAAAAAAAAACGAAATTTTGGAAATCCGTAATTGTTTAATTTCAGCCTTATTTGAGGTGATATTGAAAAAAGAGGAACACTTTCTCATGGCCACTTTTTGCCCTCTATCGAATGGCATAATCAATTTTTATATGTAACTTTTCGTCTCTCCAGGACCATCATCAACTTCAATTTTCTAAATACGACCCTAGAAATTTTATTATATTTTTTGGAAGCCTTCATAATCCTCAATACTGTACTGCCTCAGTTCGAACCAGATTCAAACGTTTTGTCTCGAAAAATTCATCTTCAGTGTATTCGTTCGAAATTTATCTAAGTTTATTATTTAGATTTCTTTGTTTATTGAAGTATCGTACACTGTAAGTGCCGTTAGACCCTGTGAAATCCATCTAGTTATTTAAACTATTACCAACACGCGTTACAATAACACATTTATTATTATTATTAACTATTACCATCACTTGGTCATACATAACTCAATAAGTTGTTGCGTCAAAATTAAAACATTATTACAATTTTCATTTTATTATGACAAATTAATTCTTAAAAATGCATATGAACAACCAAAACGCCAACTGAATATTCTTCTTTAAAAAATTTCAGTAAATGCTCAAAATCATTTTCGTTTTGGCAAAGGTTAAAAACGATCAGCGTAATATTATCGGAATTTATCATATCTGTAACTGCAACTGTAAAAGGGCATGTCAGATGTATTTGTATGAATATCCTGAAAAAAAAAATAGATCGGAATTTGTTTGAATTTTGAACACTTGAGAAGCCTAGAAATAACTATGGACACGGGAATAAAACTCTAATAATGATATTATTTTAATGCGTGATGGTAATAGTTTAAATAACTAGATGGATTTCACAGGGTCTAACGACACTTACAGTGTACGATAATTCAATAAACAAAGAAATCTAAATAAAAAATTTAGATAAATTTGGAACGAATGCACTGAAGATGAATTTTTCGAGATAAAATGTTTGAATCTGGCTCCGGCTGAGGCAGTACAGTATTGGGGGTCATAAAGGCTTGCAAAAAATGTAATAAAATTCATAGGGTCGTATTTAAAAAAATGAAGTTGATGATGGTCCTAGAGAGACGAAACGTTACATATAAAAATTGATTATGCTATTCGATAGAGGGCAAAAAGTGGTCATGAGAAAGTGTTCTTCTTTTTTCAATATCACCTCAAATAAGGCTGAAATTAAACAAAAACGGATTTCCGAAATTTCGGTTTTTTTTCAAATATTTCGAAAACTAATCATGTTAGCCTTGATTTTTTAGAGGCATAATGTTGGTCCCCTGATTACGCAACTTTGCCCCCATTTAAGCTACTTCGTACCTCTTACAGTTTCCGAGATCCCTGTGGTGAGAAGCGAATTTGTAACAGCCTGTATATAAGGAGTTATTAGCGAAATTGCTTGTATAGTCTTTCCGATCTTAATCGAAGAACCAGGGGGTTGACAGTAGCAACTGTACATTGATATATTTGAAAAAATTGTTCCCATATTCGGGCAAACGAAATACAAACACAGCTGCATTGGAGGACTGTCTCAATTGTTGACAAGGGGTTGATAAATTGCCTAGCAGTGCAGTGCAACAATACCGAATTTGGTGCGATTCGGGTAATTTTAATTTATTATAGGCACCTTCTATTAATCACTGACGCGCACAGACTCGTTCGTTGGTATGCCACTCTTTACAAGTTATTAAGTAACGCGATTTTTAGGAACGAGGAACGGCTTGCGACGCTATTTAGGAGTAGCGTTACTATTTAACGTTATCCAAATAACGACCCATCTCTACTTTAAACTCAGAAGCGTTTTGGGACATAACGCAGGTATAAACACAAGTATTTTAATATGATCTGAGAAATCACTGCCTTAAATATTTTAGATCACGTAGGAAACACCCAATATTTATCCATTAGCTATACATTTTTTTTTGATAAATAGCTATCAAAATCGTTTTTAAAATATAAACTCTTTTTCTACAAAACAATGAAATTTATATGTTCATTGAATTTTTAGTTAATTAAACAAAAATTAAAAAGTACCCTTATGTATGTTAGTGAACTATAATATAAAATTAAATTAATAAAAAGATTATCAAATCCTAAAAGAAAATATTTTAAAAAGGGTGTTACAAAATAATTAATTAAAATATATTATTTATAAAGTAAAATTAAAAATGTTTTTCCTTTCTTCACTAATAACAATTTTATAGGTATCTACGTTCTGTCGGTAAAATCTATTTTTTTATATATTTCAGAAATTTTATCGAAGTAACTTTTAAAAGTGCTTGAAACTAAATGAAACCATTATTAGCTCAATCACCTTCCAATTTCCAACTTTTCTACAAATTCAGAAACTTTTCAACATAAACCACATCTAAAAATTATTGTCATCGTTACGTGCACTGTTTTATTCCATAAAACATGCTTTTAATGTAATTTTTAGATATAAAATATAAAATGAATTTAAATTGTTCACTAAATGCTGCTCCACGAAATACTATTTACAAGCCTGTATCTCAGTAGGCGTTGACTTTTGAATTGAAGTAAACTCCTTAAAAAGTTATAGGTATATGTAACAAAAGAAGATAAAATACATCACATATGCATACTTGATTACTCAGCCACACAAAAAAAGAAAAGTAGTCTGTACTTTTCATGCGACATATGTTATCTGTAGTATTTTTGCCTCCTGATCACGAATCCGGTGTCGGAATTGAGCTATCACATCACAGGAATTTCCTAACTTCAAAAAAACAGGTAAAAATTAGCAAAAATTCATGAAAAAGTGCTATGAAAAATACAATTTTTTTTTTCTATATTTAAATGTTCATTTATATAGTTAAGACCCCGCCCAACGTGAACACGTGGTCAGCATTAATAGTTTTTTTATAACCTCAAAGAAACGTGTCAATTAAAGTCAGATATCACGAATTTTCAAACAATAACAAATTCGCGCCAAATTTGGTATACGGGGGTTTTCTGGGTCGCTGATCACGGATCCGAGGTCAATTTTGCAAAATACAAAATGGCGGATACAAGATGACCGACCAAATTTTCAAAGAATAACAGAATGGCAGCAAATTTGGTATACGGGGATTTCCGGGGTCGCTGACTACGGATCCGAGGTCAATTTTGCAAAATTCAAGATGGCGGATCCAAAATGGCCGACCAAATTTTCAAAATAATAACAGAATCGCGGCAAATTTGGTATACGGGGGTTTTCGGGGTCGCTGATTACGTATTAGAGGTCAGAATTTCGAAACTCATTTTGTAATATTTGACTTTATAACCTGAGAACCCAATGATGTGTTAATCTACTTTTCTTGTCTATATCTTGTTATTTTTTCTGTAAAAAATCTATTCACGGGTTGAATTTTGTAAATCTGATCCCGAAAACTCCCGTATACCAAATTTGGCGCGAATGTGTTATTTTTTGAAAGTTTGGTCGGCCACCATCTTGAATTTTGCAAAATTTACCTCGAATTCAGCGACCCTGAAAACCCCCTTATACCAAATTTGATGCGAATATTGCGAATCTGTTATTTTTTGAAAATTTGGTTGGCTATCTTGGATCCGCCATCTTGAATTTGGCAAAATTGACCTCGGATCGGTGATCAGCGACCCCGAAAACCCCCGTATACCAAATTTGACCAGTTTTTTTTTTTTGAGGTTACAAAAAGAACCATCAATTCTGACCACTAATTCACGTTCGGCGGGTTCTTAACTATATAAATAAACATTTGAATATAGAAAAAAAATTCTACTTTTTCTAGCACTTTTTCGTGAATTTTTGCTATTTTTGACCTGTTTTTTGAGGTTAGGAAATTCCTGTGATGTGATAGCTCAATTCTGACACCGGATTCGTGATCAGGAGGCAAACATACTACAGATAGCATATGTCCCATGAAAAGTACAGACTATTTTTCTTTTTTCGTGTGGCTGTGTTATTATCCGTAACTGATAACTAGTAGAAAATTCAAATTCATTTTTGTTTGTGACGATGGCTGATGATTATTTCACAGTTTTGATATATACACTAAGGAATCATTAAATAACAGGTTTTGTAATACACTTACAATTAATGCAGTTATTAACAAATTTATGGATGCCCTTTTGGTGTATTTCCTAACCAACTTTCCTCTATTGTTGTTTCCAACCCCGCAAATGTTCCTTCAAACTGTAGAGGGGTCGTAAATACAAGATTATTAACAAGAAAGTAAGAAACAATCATTAAAGTCAACGCACGGTATTTTTAATAAATCGAAATTCACATTTCCGTTGCAAATGTGATGTCAATGGCACATTTCCAAAAAGAGAAAGGTAAAATCGCAACTAGCATTCATACAGTGACAAACCAGTGAATAAACTGAAACTCATGATACGATCGAAACGGCCGGAAGTTCATTTAAAAAGGGTATTATTGCTTCATAACAATGCTTACTCCTCTACATCTGCGTTCAGGGAGCATCTGCGGGATCAGAAGTTTACAGATAATAATGAGGCACCTAAAGCAAAGTTGATTAAAAAAGTTACACCGAAAGTTATGTATTAAGATCACTCAAAAACTCATCAAATTTATTCTCGCGTTTAATAATACTTATTTATTTATTTGTTTATTGTTTAAAAGCCCAACTAAAACAGGAGAGGATAAAGAGACAAAAACATATTACAAAAGAAATTGTATAAAAAATGATGGACATACATACATTAGTCTCTCTTCTAGAAAACAGTTTTCGAGATTTTAAACTGGCTGTAGTCACTGTCTGGAAAAACATTCGATTCATAATCACATGGTACTATAACCTCATGACTCCGTAACTTTTTAATATCGTAAACCCATAACCCCGTGATCCCATGTCCCGGGATGTGAGAGCGTTTAGAATCAAGAAACTCTGTGGAAACATAGGTTTCATACTTCCATAACCAAATAACCCCAGAGTCCTGCGTGTATGAAGCTGTATAACCACGAAATTCTCAGGAAATGAGTCTATACGCCCATTGTAACTCCGTAATCTTTTAATCCGGAGCTTGCAAGTTCCTGTAGATTCATGATACAGATGTGTGTTGCAAAGTCACCCTTTTTTTTTCTGTATCTCTACTGTCTACAGAATGAATATTACTTTTTTCTATCAAAATCGTTTAAATAACAGTTTACGAAGCTATGGGGTTACGGGATTAAGAGCTTACAGGGTTATGCTGCAATCTGATCATGAATTGCAATGTTTCTCCGGTCACTGACTCTAGAGAAGTTTCTTGATGTTAGTGTCGTATTCCCAGCTTCGAGCGTTCTCCAGGATTTTCTAACATCCAGTACATTCCCAGAAGTTGTCCTGTAACCGCGGACATACCAATCCCTCTCGATAGCTCCGTCAAGTTTTACCGATGTTTCCAATCTCGCCAACATCGCGGCCGATCTCGCCCGGGTCTGCCAAAAAATGCGCTCAGTAGCCACTGCAGCGACGACCACTACGTGACGACGAACCCCGGCGCGCTCCAGGACGATATATTTTTTTTTAAACATAAACATAAAACACACCACAGAAATGAGACAACCCCCAAATCCAAAAGCCAAAGGCTTGTGCGGAAGGGGGCTACACTTGAAAAAATGCGGACAAACGCCCATTATCCATCGACATTGCCAGTGCCGACACCGGGGGTCGAACCCGGACCAGAGTAGGAAGCCTAGCCGAGAAATGCCTGCCACCGCACTCTCGACCGACTGCGCTACCGTGGTGATTTAGAAACAGTTATCAAAATTTTCACCTTTCTTTCCAACTGGTCTAAGGACGCTATCGCCAATAACTCAAGAACCGTTCGAGGGATCGGTCTCAAAGTTTAATGCAGCATATCACCCCATTAAAATTTCGTCCGAATCGTATGAGGCATAACGCCGTTATACGTTTAGCCGTTCCGCTCATACGATCTCGGCCCAACCCTAAAACCACCATAGAGCTTTTCTATGTGGGTATCACTTCCAAGTTCGAGCCGAATCGTGCGACAACTAACGGCCAACTAATCCCAAACAGGATTCTACGTTTTCCTAGTTTCCGCCGGAAGTGTCGGCACGATCTCAACCGAACCTCAAAACCACGGTACTACTCCATGCCGTACATCACTCCACTAATCTTGAACAAGATCCATCCAGTACTAAAGACACTGTAAGCCCTTTTACGAAGACGGAGGAAATTTCACTTAACTTTCCAATTTTTCCGTCTTTGGGCCAGAAAGTCCGTCTTGTGAGAGTCTCGTCGCTTCAGAAACATGGGTCCCGTCCTCGGTAGCCCTAGCACCATCCGGACGTCGAAATTGCCGACCATGGGAAACTTTTTGGACTTTCCGATGATAAGGACCTTTGGACCCCTGGATATGGTTGCGATGATGATTCCAAAAATCGACTTTGTAAAAATCACAAAAAATCCAGAGAGGCCAGAGGGGGAAGCCGTCCAACAGCAACAGCCCTTTTCTACCGATATTTAGGCGGACAGAAATGGAAGTCCTCCGCGAAAGACATGGAGATCGGTGGATATTTTGAAAATCCGGTTGAACGTCCACTGGCGGCGTTTGAGGTATATTAACTGGATCACACTGTCCAGCCAGTGTGAGCACACGAAGCGTCTTTTGCATTTTAAATTATTATAAACTATCTCGCACGTTCCAAACTTTTCTGAATTATATCTTTCCTTTGTATTGTATTTCAGTGTTTCTGTGGACAATTCCCTTCACAGTAATACTAAATATCAGAGCACAGCTCTCACACTCTCATTTTCGAGAGTGCATTCCGTCGAGGCTGCCAACCTCCGACGAAGACCTTACGAGGTACATAGGCTCTATTGAGACCTACATGCCGTCCGGGGCTGACCACCTGCGACGAAGACCCTGTCTCCGACAGTGCCGGCTCTATATCGAGAACCGTACCTCGGAACAGCGGTACATATACAGGCTCCGTCGAGTCCTGTCCATTCGAGGCAACCTTCCTCGGCCAAACCTCCAACGAGGTCCCTCGTCGAGACAGTCCTACCTCGCCATACGCGGTAACCTACGGCCACTCCATTGAGTCCCGTAGCCCGCACAAGTCATAGCTAAGCGCTAAATCAACTCCCATAGAGGAGACCTAGCCCATATTTCTTAGCCAAGTGCTAAATCAACTCCCATAGAGGAGACCGCCCGTTCTCAAACCTTCGAGGTAGTATTCGCCCGACAGGTACCACGTTTGAGGCCTAGGCATACAAGGCCATAGTACGCACGTTATTGTGGCGGTGTATTCTAAATTAGAAGTAGTCCTAGCTTCTCAAGGCTCCCTCGAGAGACCTTACATTTAGTAGATTCAGTTTATCTACCAGAACTTCAGAGCAAAGCTCGCTCTGACATTGTCGGACGGGGTACGATGTATCCCTCCGACGCGATATCCAGTGCTACGAGGATTGGTGCCTTTGAAGATTCACAAAATAAATTAGTTCGTGATAGGATGATCAAGACTGAGCTGGATGAGACCTCGTCACCCCCACATGGAGAGGCCAGCGGTTACACGGACTGCCCTCACACTTGTTTGTCGGCGAACGATCTTCCGACACTCCGGCTGAAAGAGGAAATGGTCTCTCCCCAACGCTATCTCGATGCTCCGTGGAGAGTCCGAGGGGCCGAAGACGATAGCTCACGGAAGTACGCGGCACGGCGCAGCCCCAGTGCCCTATAGGTTGAACTCCGCTGCTACGCGAGTTACAGATACCGCCTCGAGCACCCCTCAGGACGCACCTAGGGAGACGAGTAGCCCCCGTGAGTTACCACGTTATGGGCCCCCCATAATTACTCATGACGAGGTTCAACCTACGTACCATCTGGTATTGTTCGGGGAATCCCATGCGCCCGACCACGGTTCGCGGCCTGGCCTCAATTTTGGAAGATCTCCGAACTCGGGTGCCACGGATCGTGGAACCGTCCGTCGGCCCGGACTACCCAGTATAAACAGCATTTCCACGAAATGGCGCTCAGCGGGAGCAATACGCATCTCGTTCGGGTTCCATACCATGCGAAAACCCCTTAGCCGACCATGTTGTAGCAGATATGGCCAGCTCATTCTATCTAAGTAATTCTGGTACTTCGCAAACACGTCTTCATGATTCCCCACAAATAGTCGATCATCAACCTACAGATCATATCCCATCCCAACATGGCGCCCAACCGCGAGCCCATGTTGCCGAAACACACCAAAATGATCATCTTACGCGACATTAGAGTCAAAACACGAACTGATTCTGGAATTCTGACTTTAGATTCGGATTTATAGCGAGTCAAAATACTGGTCTGGTTACGGCCCAACTCACTTTTTTTTAATTAAGTTATTTTGAAGACGTATACCATCGAGGACGTTTTCAATGATTCAGAATATTTCAGAACATCTAAGCAATTAGTTACATCATTGATAAGACTGTTGAATAGCAGTGGCTAATGAACAGATCCATGAGACTTTAAGACGCACTTTAAGTACAATCCATTGAAATATGTGAAATCCTTTGGACAAATACGATTTAAATTATTTTAAAATGAAATTCGAGAGATCAAACGCATTAACTTTTGTTAGTGATATTCCATGGTCAACACTGCGGAACGCCTTCGAATATATCATCTTATATAAACATCAGTTTGTAATTGATTACACAGCCACACAAAAAAAAGTGTAATGTGGTTTTGACCAAACTAGTACATCCTATAGTATTTTGATGCGCTGAATCGACTGTGAGAATTGCGCTAACACGTCACATTTATTTTAACCTCAAAAATAGGTCAAAAATAGCAAGAATAGACGAAAAATTATAGGAAAAGACAAAAAAATATTTTTCACATTTCTTAGCACATCTATATGTAAATAGCGTCACTGAATCCAAATCCACCTTTAGATATCATACAGCACACCTCATTTTTTCTAACCTCAAAAAAATCGACCAGAAATCGAGGTTTGCAAGAAATGAATAGAATCGTGATAAATTTGGTAAGTGTGGGTTAATGGGTTCCCTAATCACGAATTTGAATTCAGAATTGCAAAATTCAACATGGCGGATCTAATATGGCTTACGAGATTTTCGAGAAATCAGCTGATTAATCCCGAATTGGATCCTGGAGGGTTTTGGGGATTGCTGATAACGAATACGATCTCAGACTTGCAAATTCAACATGGTGGATCCAATATGGTGGACCAGGATATGGTTAATTTTGTGGATAAATGCATATTCAGATGGATGGCCTTTTTAAAACAGGTTATGTTAGCATCCAAAGATCCATACATTCCTGTATAAAAAAGCCATTCATCTGAAGATGCATTCATCCACAAAACCGACCATAATGGATCCTGGTTCGCCATATTGGATCCTCTATGTTGAATTTGCAATTCCGAGTTCGTATTCGTGATCAGCAACCCCCAAAACCCTCCAGGATCGAATTCGGGATTAATCTGTTTATTTTGCGAAAATCTTGTCCGCAATATTGGATATGCCATGTTGAATTTTGGAATTCTAAATTCCAATTCGTGATTAGCGAACCTAAAACCCCTACATACCTTTTTCATGATTCTATTGATTTATCTCGATTTCTGACCTATATTTTTGAGGTTAGAAAAAATGAGGTGCACTATATGATTTCTAAAGGTGGATTTGGATTCAGCGAGACCAATTACATTGCTTGCTAAGAAATGTGAAAAGTAATTTGTTTGTTGTTTTTTCTCATACTTCTTCGTCTATTTTTGCTATTTTTGACCTATTTTTTGAAGTTTGCAAAAAATATGACGTGTTAGCGCAATTCTGACAGTGAATTCGGATTCATCGCGTCCATGTGGACATTTTTCATGATGATATATCCCATATTAAGAGAGTTTTTTCTAGTCGTAACTTGCAATATTAATTTTTAATCATTCTTTGTATGACCTGCTTTAGGATAATTATATCTATACTAGTTTTAATTGAATTTTAAAATGATTGTTTTGTTGGTATTTATATTAACATTTATTTTAACTTTGTTGACTGTATTTTTTATTTAGTCCTATATACGTAGTGGTTATGTTTTATAATTTTTTACAACTTTTAAAATTTGTGTTATTCTTAACTGTTTCTTTTACTCTTGCACTTTAGTAATCTGATTTTGTTAATGCATCTATTTTTATTAGCTATTTCTCCCACCCATTAATTGGTTTTAACTGTCAGGTGGTGTAACTTAAATAAAAATAAATAAAGTGAAATAAATAAAATAAAAAATACTATAGGATAGGTATACTAGTTTGGTCAAAACCATATGATTTTTGTGTGGCGTGTTATCGATAGATTCAGCTATAAATTGTGTGACTTCATTAAGCTAGAAGTTCATAAATTCATACCGATGAACTGAAATATTACCACATATGTTATACCGAGCGATCCAGAATGATTGAAGCTGACGTCACACGTAAATGCTGCCAAAGACGTAAAAATTTACATTTGATCAAAATTACTTTTCATTTTCTTAGATTTCCAAATGACACGATGTGTCAATTCAGAGATTCTGTGTTTCCCGTGTGTACTTGTTGTTGTATTATTTATTTGTGTTCGCCAATTGTGTTTTATTTGAATTTATAGTTAATCTTCTAAATAATCAGTGTTTTTTAAAGCTAATCATTTATTATCTGTTACTTTTGTGGTAAGGACGCAAATACGGATGGTTTCTTCGATATAAAGTACTCGAACTGTTTTAGCTTAGAAAATGATATTTTGGTTAGAAGACGATACATTTATTTTAGAGGCCTACTTTCGGAGTGGTTAACGATATGAAAATGAATAAAATTATTTAATCCATTCATGTTTTTTGCAATTCCAGGAAGAGTTTCCAAATTATGAAGCCGCAGATTATAATACACAGGGTGTCCCGTTTATGTTTAAAATAAAAAAAAACTTGTGTGCAAGTTTCTCATGGAAAAATAATAGGGGTAGTTCATATAAACTTTTTTTCTTAGACGCCCTATTTCGAGATACAGTGTGTTGAAGTTGTTACTTTCCAAATGGTTTTCCCTAATTATCTTTAAATCGGCTAAAGATAAAAATGTCAAAATTTGTATACGAGTAAACATCAACTATGCGTTAAGAATAATGAGCAAACTGTTTCTTTCTGAAAAGCAGTGTCACCGGTACAGATAATTGGAGGAACAATCGAAAAAAAATATGTTAAAAGTCAAAATTTGTAAGATTTTTAAACGGTTTTGTAAACTCTAAATCATACTACAAAAAAGGTATACTTGTCGAAATTCGGTATCATGTACCACCCTGAATATGTGCTCAGCATATTCGACGTTTGGTGACACGATTTAGAAATACTGCCAGTGTTTGTAAAAGGAGTCACCTTGAAGAAAGTCAGTTTTGACTGAAGATAAACTGGAGGATATTAGAGCAAGCCCCACTAAACCTTTACGACGACTTTCAGCTCAGGCGGATAAATATTTATAAAATGTTAAATATCAGTATTTAAAAATATTGATTATAGGAATGTCATATGGTTCTGTACACAGAGCTGTACAAAAATTACATTTACATTCATATAATGTTTCCATGGAGAGAATTATTACCAACAGATAATAAAGAAAAAGAGTGAAGTGTTATAACTGGTTTAACAACCAACGATGACAATCTTTTAGATATAACTTTTTTACTGATTAGGCATAGTTTCATCTTAGTGAATACATAAATTCACAAAATTATCGTATACGTGATCTGGGAAGAATACACACGTGTTAATAGAAACGACTTTACATCCTGTTAAAATAGGAGTTTGGGTAGCCTTATCTCGGCGAAGAATAATTGGACCTATTTTCTTTGAAGATTTTGCAGCCATTTTTAAATCAGCTAATAACGAATTGCACAATGGCTACTTTCAGCAAGATGGGGCAACAGCATACACAGCTAATACAACACTGGATCTCCGAAAAGAATTTTATGACGATCGCATTATTAGTTGAGGCTTATGGCCTCCAAGATCTCTGGACATTACTCCCTTAGATTATTATCTCTTTGGAACATTAAAATATTCCATTTATGTAAACCGTTTACACACAGTGGATGAACTAAAGGACGTCATAACAAATAAATTAGCTAAAATTACCAAACAAATAATTACATAATGTATTTAACAGTTTAAGAAGACGAGTAAATCTATGTATACAGAACGAAGGCAGACATTTTGAACATTCATTATAAATAAATTGTGTTTAAAAATATTTAATTCATTTCAGTGTTTAAATACTTAAACCAATAAAGCAATTATTATTTTAAATTATTTTATAGGTAACATGTTTTTATATTAGTATTTAAGAAATTTTAAGTCGATTTTTTATTCGCATTTCTAAATGAGGAAAGTAAACTTAAATTCATTTAAAAATTGTTGCTTTTACTTTGTAGTTCGTATAAAAAAAACAAGATAAATAATTAATTGGTAAAAATCTATTCTTATGTTAGTTTTGAGGTTAATAATAATAATATCTAAATCATTTTTATTTAATTCATTCTTTTTAAACTTTTCAAATTAATGCCAACATTCTGCTTTTTGTGTTGTATTTTTGTGATTAAAATGAATATGTGACCCTGTTGCTACTGCACCTAACCCCTCATTGACATCACTGTCAGTGCTACCCACTACGAATAGTAAAAATAATAAGAGAGCGTCACATAAAGTATTTGTAAGTAGCGACGGGCGCCATCAATCATTATGTAGTAAATGTGAGTGTAGCGTAAATATTCAAAAACTTTAGTAAAATTACACAAAATAGAGATCTGGCAAAAGGTAATTACATCCTAATTATTTCCTTTTTTTTACAAAAAAAGACAGCTATTACAATATATTTAAATATCCGGAAAACTACATGTATTTGAATACATAACAATTAATTTAAAAAGCGGATATGCTGTATAGAAGTATATACCCAGAACTTGAAGACGTGTACAGGAGAAGATGCAACATATACAGGGTGTCTCTGAAAACAAGACTATTTAGCCTACTTACCTATATACAAAAGTGCACTCCTACTGAGATATAGCCTTCTAAATATAGAACAGATAACCTAGTTTTTTAAAAATAATTTGAAAATTGTTTTTCTTAGAAACTTCAAATTTGGTACACTTATTTTTTTATATAAGGGCAATGTAAGTATAGAATTTGGTGAGAATACATATACAGGATGTTCCCTTTCTAGTGCCTGTGCGCCACTGGCTATCCCGTAACTTTTTTGTATGTACGCCAATGACGACAGAGTTTATATTTTAAAAAATAAGCACTATTTTAGAAGATTGTTTGCCTCTTACAAAATTTTGATATCGTTTATGGATTTCGAGTAAAATTGGTATTTTTTACACATTAAATAATATAAAATCAGTTTAAGATAAATAGAACATTCTAGTACGAGGTGCCATATAACAGAGAAACAAATTCATAACAATAAACAAGCTAGCTGTGATTTAATTTTAACTTACTTTGTTTTTTATTGCAATTTATACTTTTGCTGAACAAACTGATATGTTAGTAGTTTTGGGTTATTGTGAAGAAAATTGTTGTGCTACTGCTCGAACATATGCTGAAAGATTCGAAGAACTCCAAATTACAAAACATTTGCTAATGCGGAGAGACGCTTTTGGGAAACAGGACGTTTTCGGGAAACAGGACGTTTTTTACCTGTAACATTAAATCGTGGATAATGTACGGCCGGAATTATTCAGCTGGAGGAACAAATTTTGGAACGTGTCGAAGAAATTCCTCAAGTAAATAAAAGGCGTTTAGCGGCAGAGGTTGGCTTTCAAAAAGTTCCTTTAATTGAGTATTAAAAGACCAGTTATTACAGGTTACAGGTATTACAGGGTAAATGTGGGTATTACAGGTTATTAAAGGTCTAACAGGTGGATAGGTAGAGGAAATAATGACCCTTTAAAATGGCCACCTCGATCTCCGGACCTAAACCCATGTAATTATTTCATTTGGGGAGCGTTGAGGACTACAGTATAAAACTTTTCAGTAAATACAGAAAACGAATATGGGAAATAATACAACATGAAATTAATGTTATGAGAGGTAATGCACAATTATTGGATAATTTCTAATTTTCGAAGAACTAATGTTTGCGTTTAAGAACAAGAAAGTAACTTTGAGCATTTACTGTATTATTATTTTAATGTGATTACAGAAAATATCAGTTTATTTAAAATGTTAATGTTGACTTTCTTACATTATTAGTTGATATTGTTTATTTATAATATTAGTGTTGATTTTTATTTTATTGATTGATAATACTAAGTAATACCAAAAATGTGTAGTTATTTTTTTCTTGTGACGTTTTTTCATTATTATTCCCTGCTTTGAGGCTGCAATTATAAATTATTTTTTATAAATCGGAATTTTTGCCTATATTTATTGTATAATAAGTGCGAATTTTACTCGAAATCCATAAACGATATCGAAATTTTGTAAATCAAAAAAATCTTCTAAAATAGTGCTTATTTTTAAAAATATAAATTCTGTCGTCATTGGCAAGCACACAAAAAAGTTACGGGATAGCCATTGGCGCACAGGCACTAGAAATAGAACATCCTGTATATATATTCTCTCCAAATTCTATATTTGCCTTGCCCTTATATAAAGTGTACCAAATTTGAAGTTTCTAAGAAAAATAGTTTTCAAATTATTTGCAAAAAACTAGATTATCTGTTCTATATTTAGAAGGCTATAACTCGGTAGGCGTGCACTTTTGTATATAGATAAGTTAGGCTAAATAGTCTTATTTTCATCCAAGGAACCTGTGGTCAAGCGTTGTCCATCCTTTTCAGGGACACTCTGTATATTAATGTCCAGTAGGCCGCATTTTCATTTTTACTTTTAAAATTGTACTCTAAGTATACTCTAGTTCCGAGTCTAGTTCTAAAAGTATTATTCGAAAAAGCTTTAGTTACAGAGTTGTTGCTTTGATTAGATAAATCGTGATCAAAGTTTCTACGTCAATTATTTTAGTTGATATAAATAAATATGACAGATTGATGGACAAAAATTGTTTATTTGTAGTCCTGTTTATTTAGCAAATTTATATTCAAACTCAAATAATTATCAAACTTTCTAGATCAATTAATATAATTTAACACTGGTCCGAAGTTGAACTGAAATACTGAAATTTAGTTGACAGCCGAAAAGGTGCCACAAAAGTAGATTAATTAATACGTAACTTAATAATTAGCATGCCAATGAAAAACTTTGCTTGCAAAATGTCCCTCTTGAAAACTAATTTTAGTTAAATTAAATTTAGGAAGCACTTTAAAATCCACTTCCAGTAACTAGGTACTTGATTTTCAATTAGGTCGTAAAATAAAGACTTTTCCAGATAGGTATGTACACAGCGGTGTAATTAAAAGAACTAAAAATCCACCCTGAAACAGTAACCTTTTGTTGAAAACATCAAAGAAATGGCCAAGTGAAATTAGATTTCCACGTACCTACGTACGTGACTGATATAAAACCACTCGCAGTGAATTGGTTTGTTGATTCTCTACTGGAATTTATGTGCTCTGGGATGTTAATATTAAAAATATAATAAAGTATCTAATTTACATTCATAGATTTATAGGAAAATGCTATACATTTTTAAGAAATATATGAAAACGTCATAGATATTCCCATTTCTCATTATACATATTGATATACTGACAGATATATGAAATTAAGACAAACATATGTGTGAAATAATCAGTATTATAAGCTTTCTGGGGCCAATTTATACGGTTGATATATTTGAATATATTGAAAACAAAACAAAACAAATGTCAAGAGATAAAAAAATGCAATTAATAAAACAAACGAAGGTGATAAACTCCTTCTATGGATATCATTTGCCAAATGTTGCACTACTCACTACTCTAAGCAAAATTTTGCAAAATATACGCGTCCCTGTTCGAGCAGGATAATCGCGTCAAGCTGACCTGGTGATTTCTGGTCACAGTAATGTGATGGGCAATGAAAGGCCGACATGTTAACCCGACAGGACTTATATAATTATATAAGATTCCAACCAGTTCCTGGGCTATCACAGTGTTGTTTGACAAGATTGATTAATAATTGTAAGAAAGAACATTCAGTGAAAGGATGGTCCAAACGGATGTGGATTGCGACAGGTTAGGCATGTTAAACGTAATAGGATTGTCACACGATACAATAAAATAGGAGGCACATACTGTTTAATGGTAAAAATATTCAGATCACTGTAATATCCTCTAATGACGTGTTTATCATTACACGTCAGACACATATACGAGTACACATATACAAGTACATTTTCCTGTACTTATCTGCTATCTTCAGGAACAAGAGCCTCCGTCTTTAAATTTTTTAGTTAATTTCAATTTCCTTATTTAAACCATGTGGCCGCTTTGAAGACTGCCAACGAACTTCAAATTTCGCCCCTGGGTCCAATCCAAATGTCAAATCGCGCTACAGAGCAGAAAATAGCTCCGACAACCGAGATATTGCAGAGCCAGAGTACGCTCGAGCCGAACATGGCAAAGCACGACGTTTTAAAGCATCGCCCGATTCTCGAGAACCGAGATCCTACTGAAGATTACCCAAGTTTTGACTTTGGCCACCTGCAGTTATATAATCAGGAACAAGTACAGTGCCGGCCCTTTGAAAGTGGACGACTCTTATAAGCAAATTGTCTATAATTGGCCTTTGTGAAACTGACTTGAAAATGTGAGGTTCAAATCGGCTGTCATTATGTCAAATTTAATGTGTGTCTATCATACTAATTCTAGTGAGCAACACAAATCCAAATTAGGTAGCAAATTATTTATTTTTCCAATACTGAACTATATTATACATTCTAATGGCTATTCATTTGCCGTCAACGATATCTAAAAATGAAACACTTTTCGTAGTCAGAAAAACGCGATTCGTAAAGTTAATATATTGTCCAAGCACCATTTTTGTCTATAACACTTTGCAACCTACATGGCATTGATAAAATTAATGTTCTTGTGTAATCCTCAGTGATGTTATCCCATGCGTTTTCAATTGCCTCCCAAAGTTCTTCGACGTTAGCTGGACGGAAGTTTCTATCGTAATTTTTTTTCGCCATAATTATATACCCAGGACTTTGAGGGCCAAGGTAAAACATCGATGTTGTTATCAATGAACCATTCTGACGCAACTCTTGAGGTGTGAATTGCACAATTATCCTGCTTGAAAGTGAAATTCTGAGGATACAGCATGGTCACAACAAACATCAGGACTTTGGCAGCTTATCTAAGCCCAAACGTTAATGGAGAATCTATCGCTGCGCTGTGTGGGTTTCACATAAGGCTCCGAATACCTTATAATTTGGGTAGACACGGACAGAAGCATCGGAGCAAGACTGAAAACTTTTTTCGTCCGAAAATATAATATTCTCCCAGAAGTTGTCTGGTATTCCTACAAATTGTCTTGCAAACCTCTGTTCTTTATACTGGAGAGTCAAAGCAACTGTATTTGGGGCCACATAATTCCTCAGCTCCGAATCTTTCACCCGCTTCCTTGCAGTTCGCACTGATCCAGGAAAATTCGTCTCAAGCCGCTACTGCCATGGCAAAAGGATTTATTCTTAGGTGATGCTTACTTGTCGACGTCCACCTCCGTGAATATAACGTACGTGACCCTTCGCAATCCATTTCTCTTTGAGTTTAAATATGCTGTTCTTGCATACATGCAGTTCATCCGCAATGACTAATCATTCTGAAGTAAGGTTATAGCTCTCATTTTCTCTGGTTCCGTTAAACGCGGCATCTTGAATTACCAAGCAAATTACTAATGACACTGACATATAAAAACTTGTCATAATAAGAAGTAGACCACATCACCTTAGAAAAATAAATCGTCCACTTTCAATTGAGCCGGCAGTGTACCTGACCTGAATGTGTGACGTACGATCTAAATTTGAAGTTGCAAGCTTAGAACCAATATATACAGTATAACAGATATCCATTTGTTACCTATTACTGTTACTGTTACTGTATCGTTATACTGACTGTTAAATAATCACATATTTATCAAATGTACTTTGTTAAAAGTCCAACCAAGTCGCCCTGGCACTAATTTCAGCGCTACAACCGACTCAAAACTAAGGACTAAAATTAACTTGTTTTATGTGTACTCAAATATACAGACAGGGTTATTCATAAGAAAGTGAAGTGACCATTATCAAATTTTTTCTTCAAATTTTTATTATTCCGAATCTATCCAGATTCCTAATCAGTAGTAGAATTGTCACAAATATTTGACAAGTCCTATTCAAAATCCAATTTTTTGACTTCGTTCAACATCATCCTAAACCAAGAACAAGTTGCAAGTAAATTAGAGCGTGTTCTGTCACCTTAAAAGCAGTCGAGATTCAATTTTCCAAGAAAAGTGGAAAACGTACGTCGCATTATACAAAAACTGTTTTAAGTTGACATTAATAGTTATTATTAGGTACAGTTTACAGTAAAGCTAATCATTATTTAATTCAATGGTTATTTAGCCTGGCACTGTTGTGCAAGGGTACGTGTTAGGTGCTATTTTTTATATTAAGTGCTGGAAATCCCTAGTCTACAAAACCGACTAATAACCGAATAATGAGAAACAAAGATAGCGCAAATCCGTATGATAAACAGAGAGAGTTATACACCGCATTGTTACAGAATTTCCCGAGGATCTGATTCTTCTCTCATTAACATTAATGTTTATTTCTTGGTCTAACAACCAGCTCTTATATTCTCTTACTATGTTCAGCATCGTATGTAAGAGCTTGCCGGTGCAGTATATGAAATGACATTCTAAATGTACTTGCTGAAACAACTCAAATACTCCAACGCAGCCTTAATCAGCATCAATTTAAAGCTCAAGCTCTCAAATTTCATCAATTTATAATGCGGAATAGTTTTTGTTTCATGTCTCATCTAAGAGACGTTGGAAATGTCTAAATATTAGGTTCTGTATATCTAATAATCTCTCAGGGTTATAACGTAATCCACTAACGGGGTGAATTATAGACAATCCCTTGAGTTTAGCAAGATTTTAAAATGTTTTAAAATCTTATATGAAAGAGTCCTTTCAGAGATCCTGTATTGTTTAAGTGACAACAAGTATAAATAAATAATACAATACGTGCTAGATAAGATCCAGACAATATTAGTTTTCTGTTCTTAACGTGCAATTTCTACGTTTTACGTTGGAGTTTTTTTATACATATTTTAGAATAATGAAATGGAACAAATTTTTAGAATATGAAAAAACGTAGGAATATATTTACATTCATTTAAAAAATTACATTCGCACGACTTTGGAAACGTGTAAACAAAAATAGAAGAAGTCTGGCCAGTTTAAATATTCGAGCTGAATTTCAGTGTAGCTGCCGGTTTCTATTTAATACAACTAGAAAGTTTAAAAATAAAATATCTTACTTATAATAAATTCAGATCATTAACGATCTTCTATGAAGTTGTCAAAGATTTACACGGTCTACAATTTGTTGTCTGAAAGTATTTTCTTGTGCCATTTCTTAAGTAGGTTTTCTTTTCTAGATATTTTGTCTAACTGAAAATTAAATTAAGTTTGATATAAATAGTTTCTATAATCCTCATGGCACAGGGGTTTATTTACATTTTACATTTTACATTTTTTTCTTAAATTAGTCAGGCAAAAAAACCAAAAACTTAAAAACTATATCAATTGTATCTCATAGTTATAGGCAAGCGATATTTTGCCACTTTCCCCTACGGACAACCTAACGATACTTTCACAAAGTCTATTATCAAATGTTTTACGGAGTTGAGAACAACCTCAAGTATTTCAGCCATACAACTTCAAACAAAACCTTAAGTACATTTATACACTAATGAAGAGATGACGCCGTTCTTGCGCTGGAAACTTCAGCTTTTATTTTTTTTTTTCATATCAAAAGGTTGAGAAAATAGTGATATTTTTCATTATGATCCTTAATCCATTTGATTCTATCTTCCTATATTCATAGTTTGGTTACAGGCTAAAAATAATACACCCTTTGAAAAGTTTACAGATGTATATAACACAAATCCCTGAGGCTTTATGAACTTTTTTAGGAACTAACACAGCTTAATTTATAAACGTTAAAAGCTCACAAGAAGCTGAGAGACCCTCCTAAAATATAGAAGTGCCTACATGTAATTTTCACCACACGGGCAACCTTTTTCTAATTAATATGGATTTACAGGCCCTAAGGGGAAACTATAGAGAATTATTTTTTATACAGACAGGATTATTTCAATAAAGAGATATTGTTACATTTGACTTTATCGTAATTAAATGTTTTAATGAAAAAACTGATGTAATTTTTGAAACGTAAAATAGTTATTCATTTTTAATGAGAAATATATTTCATTACAAAAATATATTTTTGGCGCAAGGGGCCAAATATTTTGAAACCGTATCTGGCTTTTAAGCAATTTTTTAACATTTATTACAAACTTATATATAAACCATTGATAAACTGTAAGTTTTGATTATTTCAGTCGAATGAAATCAGATAACCTTTCGAAACATAGATGAATAATACGCTCAGTGGTTTACAATGTTCAATTAACCTACACCTCAACATAAAGATATTAAAAAATCAAAAATAAGTTTGTGCTAGGATTGTTTACTACTTTTTTCTTTTTCCCCGTTCAAATTATTCTCCTACGTATTTATCGTGTTTAAATATTGTATCACTTATGATTATATTGATTCTAACAAATTTCTGTAATCCTCTAGTTACTTCCGTTTTGCATTCTCTACCCATATACCCATATACTCCCCCGGGGTAGATTACTTCCAACTTCAATGTTCAAATCTTCTGTAGGTAAACATTATTTCAATTTATAATGCTCACATCAGTCTGTAATTATCATCCTTTCTCTCCTATCCCCATTTATATATCATTATTTGGTATACACTAGTATTAACGCCATAAGTATAATTATCCATTGTCTGTGGTAATATTCATTTAACTATAGAACTACAAAGTAATTCTGTTACCATAACTAAACTATTTTGGAAATATGTCCCATGTTCTATCACAGTACATGTATCAACTATATTCTATATAAGGTATCCCAGATATTAGTACCAAAATGTTAGCTACGTATCTTTCGAGGACTCACATTTTTGTCTGATATTTTGTCACAATTGAAATATTTTAAAACTTTTTATTACCCTAAATACTAAATAGATGATCTAGCACTAATTACTTGCCATTTTTTGTATTTGTCTTTGTTTAGCCACTCAATTCAACAATTCTCCGTATATTGAATAACATGCCAGATGTCCAAACAAGTTCTTAATCTCATAAAATAATTCTGTGTATCCTGCATGGAAACTGTAATATGCTGTGGTGTACCAATAAAATGAGAATAGAACATAATGCTGTTACAAGCATCCATATTACCCCAGTTACTGTAGCTGAAAATATAGTAATACCTCCGAATTTTTTATAACTGCATCGATTTTTCTCAAAATTTAGAATTAAGCTCATCTTACCCTCCACTTCAAAATTTATATATGCGCTAGGTGTGCTTTTTGTTCTTAAGGGGTGAAAACCACCCCTTATTGGAAAAAAAGAAAAAATACAAATTTAAGCATTTTATGTAATCAAATCTTTTTTAATTATGCAGTATGAGTAATTTCATGTGCTATCTAACATGAAACTTGTATCCCAAATTTTCAACCCAGAAAAAAATTAAAAAGGATGAAAATAATATAAAAAAAGTTTTTCAACTTGAAACATTTTAATCATTCATTTTTATCAAATTAAAATTGATTTCTTGATTAAAAAATCTTTTTTATCGATTGCAACTTTTCAACCCTTGAAAAATATTATTGAAATAGTAGAAACATTTTAAATGTGCATTCGTATTAAATAAACATTTATTCCGTTCTTATAAAATAATTTTGAAATTATTGCAACTTTTCAACCCTTAAATATACAGGGAGGCGTATATCTTGCTGCCTCTATCTATATGTGTAGTATAGTGTGTATTATAATATAGTACTGGATTATTCGAATATACACATACTAAATACGTATATATACAAAAAAAGGTCTAAATGCTTCAAATTTCTTGTTTGACCTAAATTTTCCTAAAATTATCACCTATACACCTGTTTATTTTTTTGACGATAACTTTCTTACTTTTTAAGATTTTTAATCGCACAAAGACTCATTTTGCAGGGAATTGTAAAGGCTACGTGAACTGTTGAGTTGATCTTTTTTAGCCTTTCGTTTTAAGTTTGAAGGGTTTAAAGTGCTGGAAAAGGGTGGTTTTCTCATTCATATGATAACTTAAAATGGCGATATATCGATTAATATTAATTTTAGAAGAATAAAAAATAAAGCAAAATCTTCAGCAAAAATAAAGCTAAATTTAAGTTTTTTTTCGAAATCATGCTTTGTAAGTGAGCCAAAGACCCAGAACATATTCTTAGAACATAAATGAAGAAATCTGTAAATGGATGCATTTAATTTTAATTATGTCGCCAAAGGCACCGAGTTGTTTATTATTTTTTTCTTAAAAAAAATTAGACCATCATGTTATTTCGATCATTTTCCCGTTTATTTTGAATCTAAAGACTTTTAAAACAGCTGATTTCATTCAAAAGTTTTTCAAAGTACTTTAAAAAAGGTTCAAATAGTTTTTTTCCCGTTATTTAACGTTAACTGGGTTCAATTTAATTTTTAGCTAACATATAATGTTTAAAAATCCATAACTCGGTTTATATTGCAATTAGAGAAAAACAAAATAATTCCATTAGATTTGCTTTTTTATTACCTTTCTTTTTGTTCATTACAACTTTTTCGTTAAATCCAATGGTTTCAGTTATTTGCAAAAAAGTAAAAAATCAACATTTTCAATGACGAATTACTCGGAAAGTATTAGATTATCCAAAAAGCTTTATATAACATTTGTTACTTAAAATTGACTCCTCTATTAATTTCTATGGTTATTTTGAGCGTAAAAATTTGCACCCCTTGGGCAAAAGCACACTTGGGTACTATATAAGTTTTATTCCTTGAGGCATTCTCCACATTCAGTCAAAATTTCACGTTAATCGGTTCAGTTATAAAGATTTCGGAGGTAAAAACCCTGAGTAATTGGACTATCCATCTTTGCTCATAGTGTGTAAAAAACGGCGACCAGCCTACATATTTTGATTTCTCGATGTGTCAGTTCCCAGCTTAGATGTTTTGTTGAGTGTCGTGTGCGTGCAAATGGTAAAAATGTGTTGTTATTTTTATATTTCAGTTACTGCAGTGTGTTTTTAAAACAGAAATAATATGCAGGTGTTAGTGGCAAATCCGTTAATTAACGTGATATGATAAACAATGTTTATAAGACAATTTGAGCGCGAAAGGTGAATATGTTAGTGGGTGATGTGGAAATGAAAAATTCTTTAAGAAAATGTATGTAGGAAGGTATTAGGTAAGCCTTAAAAAGTGATGACAGACTAAAAAAGCAAAAAGCGAAATACGTAGCAGAAAAAAATGATTTTCACATTGATGTTAAACATGCGATCCGTACATTAAATAAAATTCAGTACTAAAAGGCGACTAAATTTGCATATAACAAACTTTCATTACATAAAAGAAAATTGAAAAAGTATGCCAATAGAAAAGAATAAAACTGTTATGATGGAAAGAGTATTAAGAAAAAAATAATAGAATATCATAGATCGAAAACTAAAATTTATTATCTCGTCAAGATATGGATAAATCAAAGACACACGGTCTCCAGGATTGGCGAGATTTAAATATCAACGGCAAGAGAGAATCATTTTTAAAAGGATTTTCTAGGTAAAAGATGGCAATTAATAATTACCTATATGGGACGTGAATGTGGATTTTTGTACGATGGTTTACATGTGTCTGCGTTGCGATGAACAGGATATTCCCAGGAGGATATAGACAGTGGGACATTTGAAAAATAGTATACAAATAGTACATCTACAAGTATTTTACTTTACATCGAACATGTAGTGATTGTCATGAATAATGCTCCTTACTAACTAAAGTAAACGTAAAGGCAGGTGCGTACCACTCGGAAATGACGTCTACGATGAGCATCGAAATTGCGCCCCTTCGTGAATTATCTAAATATAAAACAAGCAGTTACACTAAATAAAACAGTCATAAATCAAACATAAATAAAACACTTTGATTTTCAGTTTTTGAACGAAAATTATTCCTTAAAAGTGCACTTTTAATAGTCTTAAACTTAAAACTGCACCTTCCTTACCTTCTGTAGTGTAAATAGATTTATCTCATCACGCACGGGAATTGCTGGATTATTTGAATAATATGAATTACATTGTTAGTTTATTTTGATTTTTAAGGTTAGTAATTTGCGAATTTTGCGCCCCCCTTTGAATGGCGCCCAGGGCACGTGCCCTACTTGCCCCACTATCACCATGCCACTGTGATTGAATTAGTCTGGGCGGACACAAACACTTTTGTAGCACGAAATAACAGAACTTTCAAACTAGAGGAAGTAAATTAATCGTTTTATCTATGGAGACATGGAATAAGTGCATTATGCACGTACAAAGTGGAGAACAATTTCGATAAAAGAATTGGAGTTATAATAGAACCACGTATTATGTCTTTCGGCAACAGTGATAGTGACTGCGTCAACAGTAATTAGTGTTTTTTTACTAATATGTATAACGGTTGTTTCTAGTTCTTACCGGTGGTGCATTTCATTTCTCCGTGTTGTTTTTAGTAATTTTAGTGGTTTTACTGATTTTGTGTCGCCTTACTAACACAACAGTACGTAAGTAGACTTTTTGCAGGAGCCACATTATTAATTAGCAAAAGCGCTGGTTACGCCCATAATAAAAAAAAGAAGCAAAAAGTGTTCAAAGGTGGTAGGTCGGTCATCTCTATAGGGCAGAATTGGCTAAATACGTTCTTCAGTATAAATAAAAAAGTACCTAGGTATGTGACATCTCGGATTTGCCAATGTGAGTGTAGATTTGTAAGAATAATTTACTTCGAACCAAAATAGACTTAGTATATTTACAATTTTTTTTTTAAATAATACTCCAATGGAATCGCATGGATTTTTACGTTGAAAATAAGTCACTGCTTACAATTTTATAAGTAGGTAATTAAGAGCGTGTATAATACCTTACTGTATTAAACGTGTAACCTGAGGGGTTATTTCTTTAATTATCTACCTTTAATTAATTATCTATTTAATGCTCGAAAGAGTTACTATTCAATTCTCGAAAGAGTGACTACTTAATTCTCGAAAGGGAGTTTATTTAGTTATCGTTATAATTTAATTAACACGTGGGAACTTAGAAATGTTGTATGTTCAGAAAATTACTTCCAAGCACTTACCCTTTCATTGCTTACGTGGGATGTAATCCAGTGGCTGGCTATACAGGGTAGCACTGAAGTTGGAGAAACAAAGGAAACACAAAACTTCCAGGAAGGGTTTTATTAAAAATAAACAAAACAAACAAACAAAATAAAACACAACGGCTCGACGACATTATTAATTAATTGATTCAATCGCGACAGCGTACCGAGATTCAGGGAATGCGCGCTCTATACAAAATTTAGAAAAACTATCAAAATTAATTAATTAGCCCGAGACTTTAAAGTTAATAATTAGTCTGCTCAATGTAAAACTTAAGAACGAACTGACCTTTTCGAAATCTTTCCTAAATTCCACAATCCGCTTTGACCACGCCCATTTCGTGGGTCCAGAAGTTTCTGTTCTTGTCTTATTGGCGGGGACCTGAATATCGGGACGCTTGTATATAACTATATTAGGTTAATAATTACCTAATTTACTTGACTTTACATTTATAACAATAATTATATCACTACTAGTAACCCTAACCTTCCCCTATGACTCCGCGTAGCAATTACGGGACGGATTAGTCGATCTCATTTAATCTACTCTTGTAGCTAGGAAAAAAACCAGTCAAAAAAAAACCAGCTGCTTAGATACACTTTCTTTTCGAATTACTATCAATTTTACAATATAATTTAATTCTAATTTGGAATCTCCACGCTCTTCTTGTGGTTTCGCGCATTATTAAATATCGATTTTTTCCTCATACTAGACGCTTAACACATGGCCCCGACAGTTTAAGTAAACTCGTTAAAAATATTGGCAAATTTCTCCGAAGGACGATCTTGGCGACCTACTTGAGACCCATTAACCGTCCGATAATTTGTGACGACTGAAATATCTTACTTTCCGTTCCGGGAACTAATAAATAAATGACCGCGCGTCTATTACAAACGTAATAGATGTGACTAACCACATATTTATATTAAAAGGCGATTTCTCATCACGAATAAAGAGTAGGTACCTTTCAAACTAAATGCCGCTCAAATATTTACCACTATTTAAAATTTATAATCTTGCAAAACCTTGTTAATAGACTGTTTATATAATTTCCACGTAGAGATTTATTTTTGTAAATATATATAACACTTTTGTTTTATTTTAAAATTATTTTAAAACCAATAATACATTTGTTTTTGTCTAATAATAATTCTTAATTAAATAATTAACAATATCTCAGATAATAGTGGAACTTGATATATTAACATAGATTTTCCATCCAGAGAATCGAATGAGAGAGACTCTGTTAAGCGTAAAAACTATTTTTAATGTTACATAGAAATCTTCAGATTATAATATATAAGATTCTTCGAAAAAAATATATTCGCACGATAAACGAGGCTAAAAGAATCTCATATCAAAACTATATAAGTAATTCCACCAATAAGTTAAAAGCTAGCTGGAGTGTAGTAAAGTTTGAAAGTAACAAAGTACAATCCCAGTTTGTGTCTTCTACACTGATATCCGTGAATTAATTCAATACATATTTCACCAACGTAGCCAACGATATAAGTAAGTCGCTTTCACCTACCCTCTTAATATAAGACGATGCCTTCGCCATGTCGCTCCTTTTATTTGGGTTCGATGACCGAATCTGAAGTATTAGATGCAGTAATTCTTTAAAAAACTCTCCATGTACTGATGTTTTTGGTCTTAACTCAAAAATTATTAAGGCAATAATTGATGTAATACTTCCTGCTTTAACTATATTGATAAATACATGATTCAGTAAAGGCATTTTTCCAGACTGCTTCAAGTTGACAAAGGTAATTCCTTTATTTAAAAAGGAAGGGGAAGGTTCTACGTCTAACGCAATCCACAGAATAGGAGTAGAAGGTTTTGAGAAAGGTGAGCATTGCCCTCTGCGATTTAACAAAAGCCTTCAATTGTGTTCCTCATGACCTACTAATTAAAAAGTTAGAACACTATGGAGTGAGGGGTTTGCCTTTGGAATTTTTCAAATCATATTTACAAGAGAGGTCTCAGTGGGTTGTAATTAATAACACATCATCTCGATTCATGTGTATTAAGCAAGGTGTGCCACAGGGTTCAATTATGGGACCAATATTGTTTCTCTTGTTTATCAATGACCTTCATTACTTTATTACACCTAATAAGTGTGTATTGTTCGCGAATGATACGACACTAGTCATATTTCATGAATTTTTTTCTCTCAGAACTTACTCCTGGAACAACTTGAAAAGAACGTAGAACAAACAACAAATTGAAACTTAATAACAGTAAAACTCAAAAGCTCTATATTTCTTCGAATCGCGAAAATATAAAAGGCAAGTGTGTTAAGTTACTTGGGGAAGTTATAGACGGCAGTTTAAGTTGGTCCGGCCATGTTACTTATCTCTTGAAGTCGCTCCCAAGCACCATTTTTTTTTATTACGACAGCTAAAGAATATAGTTGATTTAAATATGTACTCTAATTATGTCCTATTTTGCTTTTTTTCATTCTCGCATATGCTATGCAGTTCTTCTGTGGGGCAATTGCAGAGAATCTATAAAAATATTTCGCTTGCAAAAGAAATCAATTAGAGTCATAGCTAATGTGAATAGCAAAGAACATTGTCAACCATTTTTCATTTCCCTCGGCATTTTACCTCTTTCTTGTTTATATATTTTTTCCAGGTTGTTGAAATTCATAAGAATATACCCAGATGTGTATTGCAGTCAGATATTCACAGTCATAATACAAGAAATGCTAATATCCTTAGAGCTGACAGCTTCCGTCTATCCAAATTAGTACATAATTTTTTAAATGTGAAGCTTTATAACAAACTTCCATACTCTGTTAGACTGTTAAACATGACACGTTTTAAATTAGTAGTTAAGAAGCATTTGCTTAGGTTTTGCTTTGGAAGATTTTCTGACGATGCCATATTACGAATAACATCTATTGCGATAGATTAATGTCTGTTTTATTTATGTTGTGTGTAAGTTCTTGTTTTTTTTTAGAATTTTATTTATGTATACATAATAGTTTTTATCTTTTTGTTTTTTTGTGTATTCTTGCCGTAAATGTATTATTATATATCAAATGGTCAAATAAAGCTATCTATCTATCTATCTATCTATCTATCTATCTATCTGTGCTTTCCAGATAAATGTAAAAAACAACAGTTTTCGTAAAAAAAGAATGACGTCATAATTATGACAGTGGTACGCGTTTTTTTTAATAAAATCTTTTTGTAACAAAACATTTGTTTAAGAATTTTCATATTTATGCGTTTGTTTATTTACAAACTTGTATTATCGCGTTGCATCACTCCACTGAATAAGATTGTGAATTTAAATAAAGCCCTTTGACTTTCAGTTCTTCATTTGAATGGTGTGGACATAATTCATTAGATACACTGCGTACAGGTCAATCAATATGTAATGAAAAAATAGATTGCTGTAAATTGAAATAAATTATTTGTTCAGGGTCATTATGTCGAAATGTTAGATTCGATTGTAACTTCGTTGTCTTAGAAGATATCGGAAAAGTGAAACTTATTTGCACAATTTAATTTAGAGGGTACTGTAAATAGTTCTAATTACATCCTTTAATATACTCCAGTTCTTAATACAAGTGAAGATATACTCAGCAGTATACAGCAGTATATAGCAGTACATAGCAGTATATCTATTGCAAATATGTAGAAAACATTAAAATAGTTCACGAGGAATTCATACCTTTCAAAAAACAAAAAATGATTAGAATTCAGCTTCGCATTCCACAGATGAATCAAGTCTGTTTTTTGTTGTGGAGAACCCTGTAGATTTCTACATATTCTGTTAGAATGTGTTCTCAGAATTGCAGATAAGATTTTAAAGGGTTTATCTCTACCATCAAGGAAGATATGACTAAAAGGATGTGACATAAATGTAAAGACTTTAAATAAAAGTGTATAATTTCTTTCTTTCATCACACTTAACCGTTCTTATTAATTAGATATTAATATTAAAGATTAAACTTATTTAATCTTTATAATCCTGAGATAATGTTCTATCTGAATATATAAAAATATACAATATGTGTCAAAAGAAAGAAAAGAGAGTTGGTACAGATATTCATTTGTCTCTTTACCTTCAAAGATAACAAAGTTACTGTCAAATCTAATATTTTCGCGCGATGACCCTGTATATCAGATTGTTTGTTTGAACATTCCAGAGTCACGAAAAGTAAATATTATTTTTATATATTTATCAAAATATCTTAATTTAAAACGAAGTAGAAATTACTTAAATTTAAATGAGACTTAATACAAATGAGCCTGTCTAACAAAATTACTGTAGGCCAGTCGCCCACAATTTCGTAAGATAAGATAATATACCTGTTTACTGCAGACTGAATTAACAAAATTGTTTTATTACAGAGAATCATAAATAATTTTGACTGTACATATTAGTAGGAACATCTATAAAGAATCAATAAAAGTGTGATATGGAAATAATGCAAATAAGAGCATTTAACAATGACCTAAAAAGTTCTTTATAATTTACTTATATTTTTATAATTGAACAAATTATTGTTATTTATTAATACTTTATGGCAATTTTAGGCACAGTCTCTGTTGCCAACCTTGAAACGTAAGTTTGAATTTTTAATAATTACATTTTTATACCGAGCGATCCAGAATCATTGAAGCGACGTCACACGGAAATGTTATCAGAGATATTAAAATTTAATTCCATTTAACCAAAATTCGTTTCCGTTTTCTTATATTTCGATAGATACGATCTGTCAATTCAGGGACGTCCGTTTTTCCGTGTGCACTTTCTATTGTATTTATTTGTGTTCGCCGATTGTGTTTTTATTTGAATTTATCGTTAACCTTCTAAATAATCAGTGTTTTTTAACGCTAATCATATGTAACTGTTAGTTTTGTGGTAAGGAAGAAAATACTTATGGTTTCGTCTATATAAAGTGCTCGAATTGTTTTAGATTAGAAAATGATCTTTTCGTTAGAAAACAGTATATTTATTGTAGATGCCTACTTTCGGAGTGGTCAATGCGATGAAAATGGATGTCATTATTCAATTCATTCATGTTTCTTGCAATTCCAGGAGAAACATTTTTGCTCAGCATGTTCGACATTTGGTGACATGATTGAGAAATACTGGCAGTGTTTGTAAAGGGAATGTTCCTGGAAGAAAGTCAATTTTAAATAAAATGAAGGATATTAGAGATCGTTTAGCAGCAAGACCCACTAAACCTTTGCGACAACTTTCAGCTCAGGCGGGTAAATATTTATAAAATGTTAAATATCAGTATTTAAAAATATTAATTATAGGAATGTCATATGGTTCGGTACACAGAGCTGTAAGAAAATTACATTTACATTTATATAAAATTTCCATGGTACAAGAATTATTACTATTAAATAATGAAAAAAAGTGAACTATTGTAACTGGTTTAAGAACAGCTTAAACGATGACGATCTTTTAGATATAACTTTTTTTACCGATGAGGCATGGTTTCACCTTAGTGGATACGTAAATTCAGAAAATTATCGTACGTGGTCTGCGGAGAATCTACACGTGTAAATGGAAACGACTTTACATCCTGTTAAAATAGGAGTTTGGGTAGCCATATCTCGGCGAAGAATAATTGGACCTATATTTTCTGTGAAACATAATGTTACTGCTAAACGATATAGATAAAACATTTTACAGCCATTTTTAAATCAGCTACACGATGAAGAATTGCACAATAATTACTTTCAACAAAATAGGGCAACAGCACACACAACAGTTCCCAAGAGAATTTTATGACAATCGCATTATTAATCGAGGCTTATGGCCTCCAAAATCTCCGGACCTAACACCCTAACATTATTATCTCTTTGGAACATTAAAAAATTTCATATATGTAAACAGTGGATGGACTAAAGGGCGTCATAACAAAATTAAAAGTACATATTCACTTTTTTTTTAACTTTAAACCAATAAAAGCAATTATTAAATTTTATTATAGATAACAACATGTTCTTTTCATGTTAGAATTTAAGAAATTTTAAATAAATTTTTTATTCGCATTTCTAAATGAGGAGTGCACACACAAATTCGATTAAAAATTGTTGCTTTTACTTTGAAGTTCGCATAAAAATTAATAAACCCTACAAATTGATGCCAACATTCTGCTTTTTGTGTTGTATTTTTGTGATAAAAATGAACTGTGACCCTGTTGCCACTACACTGAACTCGCCACTTAACGAAGTAAATCACTGTCAGTGTTGCCAACTATGACGAGTGAAAATAATAGGAGAGCGGCACACAAAATATTCGTTAGTAGAGGTGCCATCAATCATTTCTGGATCTCTCAGTATGTAATGAATTAATTTTCACATATTTTGAGTTTATTACGCAACAACACAATATTTTGATGTAAAATACTGTAACAATTGAATATACTCATTAATAAATGAAAATAGTAAATGAATAAACAAACATGTTCTATGTCCTATAACTAATTTTACTTCTAAATATGTATAATATTAATTTTTCAGTTTTCTCTAGATAAATCGTTATTTGAAATACTTTACTAAAATTGAAAATATTTTTATATGTACCACGCCATAATTATTAATTAATTGTATATCAGATTAACTATATATTTAATTATTTCTTGTATTTGGACGTAACTGCCTGTTTGATATGAATAGATGCTAGTGCCATACGAGAAATTAATCATTTATTCAAAATGAGATTATTTCATTTGAAACCAAACCATGAATCGTTAATACCGTAACGTAAATTGTATACCTAATATTTTACCATCGCGTCACCTCGTTCCAGATTTCACCTAAATCACACCCCCCGCGTTCCTCTACAGATGAATAGTAGGATGTTGTTCATATTGACGTCAATGGATGATCGGAAAAGTATTTTAAGGGATAAACTCCCAATAGGATATTACAAAACAAATATATATTTTTTGTTTGGATGGAATCCATAGCTCTAATAAATATAATTAGGAACAATAATTAGTTCTACGAATTCTTATTATTAAAAGAAAATTGGATGTATATTATTTTTTTTTAATCATGAAATTTATTGAAGATGCAGGTTATTTTGTTTTAATAAATTAAAACCTACATACAATTTTCTACAGACAACGTAATAAATTTAGTATATAATTTGAAAATAGTCAATGGCTACACTAAACATTAAACTTTACACAGTAATTTAAACTTACATATTACTTATCAAATCGTGGTGATTCTGAATTTGAATTACCATAGCAATATTTTCGGCTGAACGTCCAGTACGAGGCCGGCGTTTCTTCTACCGAAAATTCCACGTAATTTGCGCACAGTCTCAGAGACACACTGTACGTACTTGTAATGAATTTTCAGAATCTTCACTCGCTCATCCGTCATATAGCGCTTCATTTTGCCTATCCGCAACGTCTATACTGCATGTGACCATACACAATGCTACCAACTCTATGGAATAAAAATAACGCACAATTCAAATCCTGCGTTACTTTTGAGTCACCCTTTAGTAACCGCATAACCGCATATGCACTAGGCACATAAATTAAGGGATATTTAAAAAATCCCAAAATTTTGAGTGATTTTCAAAGAGCTGTAACTTGGAGGGAAATGGTCGTATAGAGAATAAAAAAAGGAAATTGAAGCTTCAAGTGTCTAATTTTCAGATTTGCAGTTTAAAATTTTTTAGCATTAGCAGTTTTTGAGTCAACGGAAACAAAAATTTGTAGATTTCTGCCTTTTTTAAAAAGGCCTATGGTAATTTCATCATAAAGCTCTTTTAGATAATTTAGTTATCTTCAATTCGAGCGGTTCCGTAGCCTTATACGATTATTTGTCGCAGAGTTATCGTCGATCAAAGCAAAAAAATCATTTTTGACTTTGGCAATCAATTACTCGAGAAATAATGGTCGTACAGAAAATCCAAGCAGCGTTTTGAAAACTGCAAAGTATACTCTACAAGTCGTAATTATGGGTTTTTGATAAAAAAAAATTCAAAGTGAAGATGTTTGCTAGGAAAAAGGTAAAAAATTGCATAATTAGGGATATTTGAATAACTTGGCATAAATTTGCAAATAATGAATAAATTAAGGATATCGATTGTAACATTTCAACCTCAAAGTGTCCTAAAGAAAGCCTGATAATTTCAAAACGCTGTGATTGTTTTTTCTTAGTGTGGAATGTTTTTGAGCAATAATCCAAATTTTCTTCATAAAAAACGTTCATTATTCTAAAAAAAAAATGGAAAACAAATTTTTTCCAAAAATTATTTTTTTCATTTTTTTTAACATCCACAAGCTTCACAAACGTTAAAAAAATTGGTTGATTTGACGTTGCAGATCACAATTTAATATCGGGTACTGCTGCTTCTGTTCCTGATCACCAATTCTAAGCGGCCTCGCATATTAATGCACCGCCGGATGTCTCGTTGCGTAATACCTTGCCAAGTTTGTAAAAGACTCTGGGTCAATTGATTTTGATGAATGGTGGTTTTGTAATTGCAGATAGTCTCGTCGTCGTCGACGCCGGAGCATGTCCTAAACATGCCCAATGGGGTTCAAGTCGGGACTCGTAGGTGGGTGGTTGAGAGTTACCACATTGTTGGCGTGAAGAAACTTTCTCGTACGTTTTGCGGTACGAAGATGAGCATTATCCTGCATGAGAATGAAACGATTCCTCATGCTTGTACGCATAAGCAGGATGTGTGGTTCACGGATTCCGGTGATGTACCCTTTCGGCAGTCAATAATGGGAATGATTACCAACTGAACCGAAAGGTACATCACCGAATCGTTTCATTCTAATGCAGGATAATGCTCATCTTCGTACCACAAAACGTAGAAGAAAGTTTCTTCACGCCAACAACGTGATAACTCTCAACCACCCACCTATGAGTACAGACTTGAACCCCATTGGACATGTTCGGGCGTCGATGACGACGAGACTAACCGCAATTATTACAAAATCACCATCAATTGACCCAGGCTCTTTTACAAACTTGGCAAGGAATTACGCAACAAAAACCCATAATTACGACTTGTAGAGAATACTTTGCAGTTTTCAAAACCCTGCTTGGATTTTCTGTACGATCATTATTTCCCGAGTAATTGATTACCAAAGTAATTTTTTTGCTTTGATCGACAAATAAACAGAGGTCAACAAGGGTCAAGAAGCAGACACACTAATATGCATTCCCGAAGGATTTTGGTGCGCTGAATCCGAATCTGGCCGCAGAATTGCTCTATCACGTCAGGTTTTTGAGATATCTTAACCTAAAAGTGCGAAAAACACTGTTTTTCGTCATATTTGAGGTTATGTAGTAATACCATCTATTCTTTTTCAAAAAACTACATTGAATCTAAAAGTACAAGGCTCCCTCCTTCGAATGCCGTTGAGTTTGCTCAAATATCTTCTTTTTTTTTCGTTCAGATATCACATGTTGAAATTTTTAAGTTTCTCAGAGTCAGACAGATGATATGCCAAACTACTAGTACTATGGTTTGTAGTAACACTTCTTGTAGTAAGTTACAACTAGTCATTCTTTAAATATTTGACAGAAGTTAGTCAAGAAGTTATAAACAAAAAATTTGCAAACGATGCACTTCGCTACAAAAGTCTTTGCATTATCTGAAACTAGATGAAAGTGTTCTATCACTTGTTACGTTTTAAGAGGAGAAATGGTTAAATTACATAGTCAACTGTGATTCGATATCATGCTTAACTTAGCGGCAACCATTTTGAAATGATTCCAAATTTAAAATGGTCACCTTTTTGTTTATTATACAGCTCGTTCCGCATAATAATCGACACAAAGCAGGTGTAGGGGATCCTGAAATATGATATTTTGAATCGACTTATCTCTGTATCAAGTTGTCTCGTTTTGTCGTAAGATGGCGTTAAAATTGGTAATAAATTTTTATTTTTTTCCAATAAATCAAAAACGTTTGGCCCACTTAAATCAAATTTGGCATACCACTACTTGGGTATAGATGTCACTTTTTGACATAGCAACCGAAGTAATCGTATTTACAACATGGAAAAATATCCCCATATGCCCATATATATTTACAGGCGAAGTTACAGCTTCAATTCTTATTTGATCACGCTTCCTTGAAGTTTTCTCTGCCTCTCTCTCGTAATTTTTTCCTAACCGTGGACAAATCGAAATATGCTTGAACGAAATATTGGAATATTTCTATGTAAATTTAGAAATATTAATAAAACAACGAATTATGATTTTACTTCCTCGGAGAGTTTTCAGCGACTTTTAAAAGGTAAAATCGTAAAAGAGTTGTTTAAAAATCTGTTTATGTCTCTGATAACAGCATAGATTTAGGACCTGGCAAAATTCAAAAAATCTTCAGAAAATCGAAAACCAATTTAATTGTAAGCTTGCAACTCCAACCAAAATCCTTCCAGCATCCTAGTCTAACTATTTTGAAAATGTTTATAACTTTTTTCGAAAATGATTAGCAACGTCAACTGGGATGAATAAAATTTGGAATTTAATCCATTTTTTATATTCTCTCACAACTGAGACAGTAACTCACACCTGTCTAGTCTGAGCAATTCAAAAACTGTACTGGTTTACTTGTTGTTGGTACCTTGAAGTGTACATTCTTATAAAGGGATATATAAAGATATATAAGGGACATCTTTATAAAATATGAATGTTTCATTTGGCTGTGTATTAGGTACCTAATACTTTTTTTCACCATACTTTTCTTTCCGTTTACAAACTCATTGGAATTCTTGTACTAATATCAATATGTTTCATTGATGAAGACAAAAAAAAGTCAATATAATAAATTCTCTTTCGGATTCGTGAAATGGTTAAGTTACGTACACAATATCAAGGGAAATATCGGATCATTGACATTTCATAATATCACTGACTCTTCAGCTACGCCTTGTTTAGTATGCAAGAAGTTGTGCCGAGGTTTTCGAAGGACAAAAAGTCATGTCATCTGAATGCGCCTTAATAATAATAAGATACCAGGGGGAAATAGTGTACCTGTAATAAGATTCATGTTTAGATTGTGAATTTGACTTCCTGTCACACTCTCTGCCAAAGAATCAAATTCTAATTAGACGACTATTTGAATGCATAAAATTCAGGGGGAGGAGAGAAACAGAGAAAATACTTGCCGATGAATCTACAGGATGTCTATTTAGTGGCTCTTCGTCTATCATAGTCTTCTTGTTAAAGAAACAAAAACGTTCGTAGTAGAAATGTCAATAAGACTGTAAAAGGTGTACAAGTAATTTTCATTTATACTTACACTTTTGAGCATAAATACAAGGTGTCCCACCAGGAATCACCACTATCGATATCTCGAAAAGTACTGATCCGATAAATCAAATTTGGCAACCTAGAAAGGGCACTAGGGCCAATACAGCTAAAATATAAATATTTAACATACCATTCACATTGATATTAACTTTCTTATTTTAAATGGGACCCCATATATTATTGCATTTTCGGATTCTACGTGAAATTTGAGGGTCACTTTATTAAAAATTCCCTATACCTAGATTTTGAGATATTAATTTTTAAGAAAAAATTTGAGTGCAAGGGTCCGCGGAGATGCTAGTAACTCTTTTCAGGAGCGTGATATCAACTGGTTTTTTGGTAGCTGTAAAGGGCATAGGTAACACTAAATTATGGCATACCAACAAATTGAAACATTCAAACAGCTATTTGTTAACTTATATGGAATACTCTGAATTTTTTACTCTGTTATATGCAGATTGAAATATTCTTTCAAGCCATGTAAGCAGGGTTGCCGTCACTACTTTTAGAGATATTTGCAATTTTCTATTTTTTGGGCAGTTTTTCTCATATCAGACTGATTGTCAAATTGGCCATGACCAGAAACACTCCAAAAATAATTGAAATAACTTGACATTTGTCCGAAATATGCAATAACATACAGGATGTCCCATTTAAAATAAGGAAGTTAATATCAACTTCCGGTATAACGGGAAGTGCCATAAAGTTCTAAATATTTTTATTTATTTTATTCTTTGTTGGCCCTACTGCCTTTGCTAGGTTACCAAATATTCAGATTTAACGGACTTTCCGAGATGTCAATAGTGGCGATTCCTGGTGGGACACCCTGTATGTATTGTTTAATGAAATACTATAATTTTTCTTATTCTAATTGGAGTTTTTTTAAATACCGCTCACTCTATATTTATTGTAATTCGAAATGCAGTCACATGTTTTAAAATATTTTTTGTACATTTAAAACTGCATTCATACAATTTCAATATTTACTGGGTAGTTTTTCATCTTGTTAAAAAGATAAACCGAAGAGAAAATGATGATTTTCCATTGTAACTCAAAATGCTAAATGGAAAATTCAAAGATACCACATTTACAAACTCGGTAAATCGGGGATTTCTAGGATTATTACTAAATTGATCTGCAGGCTTCCGTGGCAGTTGTCAATTGTTGAACTATTACCGGACTAGTTGCTACCCATCGTTGGCTTAGATTTCTTGACGTTTCGAGAGACATACATATCGCTCTATTCTTCAGAAGAACCTCAGAAACTGAAAATTAATTCCTTGGTTCGATACTCATATTTATTGTATGTACTGGTCCATGTCGTTCCGGTATTTACTTTGAAGTCGTTGATCTGTGAGTCATTTCCAAATTTCAGGAAACTCTTTGGCGAATAGAGCGATATGATCACCGAAACGCCAAAAAATTTAAACCGACAACGTAACAACCAGCCCTGAACTTGTTCAACTATTGCCAACTCATTTTACTTATTTAGAATAACATTATTTTCTTTTTTATATACCACTGTAGGAAAAATTACTGCGTACAAAAATAAACTCACACTAAGTCACTCACAAAATAAATAATTTATTTTGCAACTCAGTATTAAGGAAAAACGTGACGATGTACAAAAAGAAATCGATGATATCAGATAACAAACCCTGCAACGCAACGGTGCGACCAGAAAAGTAACTGCACTACACATTTATATCCCAAGAATTACTTGACTAAGTGTACGTGGCAGTGTTTTTAGTTATTGTCCCCGCATTAGGGCTATTAATGGATTGGGTTGATTTAATTACACCGACAAATACCCTTAATGCAGGAAAATATACCTAAATGTACAATGTGGCGATTGTAAATATTATTTGAAATGATTTACATAAAAATATTTATATCGAGATACTTGAAAATAGTGACGTACCAGAAGGCTGGTGTCTCCACACCATATTTTCGATAGAATTAAATTTTTCCTTTAGGTTTAGGTTGTTAGAGACCTTATCCTGAGTTGTGCCATTACCAAAAATTTCAAACACTATAAACTCATTATTTTACGTTAATTAAAGTAATTTTAGTTAGTTTTTAAGAGATATTTTGTCTTAGTATCACAGTAAAGAAAATCAAAGGTACATGCACAGTACTAGTTGTTTATAATGCTTCTTTTTGATTATCTGGCCATAAGGTAAGATTATGGTAAGGTTATGATAGATAAAGAGGCCATTAAATGAGTTAATAATGGTTTACTCCCGATAGTGATGATCATAAAACGAAACCCAATCATATTCTTGACATTTTCAATTACTGAAGTGGTTTTTTAAATACAATAATTATAGTAACTCATTGTAAGCTGTAGCACAAAGAAACTGCTTTGAAATTAGGATTAGTCCCTTCAACATTTTAGAATATTCAGTAAATACCATCTATAACTTTAGAAACAAAACATTATGTCTTATGTCCTTATGTGGCGTTGAGACCAGTTTTCTGTTTATAGATGCAATTGGTTGGCTTTTATTCCTTTTATCATTTAATAAAACCTCCTACTACTTATAATTATAATCATTCTAGCATGAAATGGTATTTTTATAAACCTCCTATGTGCAAAAGAATTAAATTCCTCTTCGAATAGCTTCTATGCAAATATATTCTACATAGAAGAAATTCTAGAAGAAATTTTAGCTTCACAATCTCATGTCCACATATGAGATTTTAAATGAATATTATCAACCACATATGATGTTTTTTCATTGGTTAGTATGATGTACCACATAGGTACAATTTATTATTTAAATCAAAATACCAAAAAATGTTATAAAAATGCTCCTATGTAATAAAATTCCCTTTTTTTGGTAATTTGAGGTTAACGATTATTGCAATAACATAATTTTTATTCACCAGGGGCTTTTGGTTATTACTTTAGTTCTTCGTCAGTTCTTTACAGTTTAAACAAAAAATAATAGGTTTTTTTACCTTTCTGTAGAAAATGATATTTTACACATACCTAGGAGGTTTTTCACGATCAATACGATATAAGCAAGATATCTTTTTTATAACCTATTTTAGATTCATATTTGCCCCTGCAAAAAATCGTGAAATCAACTAACGTACAACTGACGTAATAATAAATATACACAGCACTTAGGTCTATTGTGCGCTTATTTTAAAAATGTTTACCTTGCATTAATCCGACCAGAATTATAGAGTTCAAGCAAATACAGATAATAATTTTCTCACCTAATTGTTGTATCTGCTTATCTGGAAGTAAATAAATACTAAAGTGATATTCTCTTTGGAATCATATAAGAATTTTTCTATTTCACTAATTATATTATTTTATAATGCACTTAACGGTTATCTTTATTATGAATTAATTCTGTTACAGGATATAGTGGATATACTTAAGATATTAAAAAATTTTTCTTATTTTTGTTGTTCTGTTGTAATATTTATCATCTTTGAAATATAATTATGAATGTTACGAATATTAACTAAAATATACAAATTTAACCGTTATTAGGCGGTGATTATTGGAATATACAGGGTATCGGCAGTTTGATTGATATTAACGTAAAGTTGTCTCGACTATCGATTTATTAATATTAATTTGTACATAATGTAGGTGTTTGAATTCGTCATCGGTCAGTGGTACATTTTTACATTCGGTTGCAGTGTAGCTAGATTATTTTGAAAATTATTTGAATTTGTAAAAATGTGTGACAATTTTCAAAATTACATTCAAAATATTTGACATTTTAAAAGACAAATATTGGCCAACCACTCAGGAGCTGCTACTAGTAAGTACGAGATCTGTTCCAGCAAATAACCGAACTTAATTTCTTTCAAACTTTATTAATTCTATACATTATTGGTCCTTGTCTTCTTCAAAGTACTTCCCTCCCCCATTTACACACTTTTCCCAGTGGTGTTTCCCTTTCGCGAAACAGTCCTGGATAGCTTCATTTGAAATGGCCTTTAAAGTCTGAGAAGAATTTTTTTTAATGTCTCGCCACAACTCTAGTGTCTTTTTTCACGTAACCACTGTAAAACGCCTTGATAGTACATACTTTTTCACCTTGGGTCAAGAATTCAAAATGTAGAATTCTATTAAAATAGAAAAAAAAAAACAGTGAACATAACTTTGACATTGGATCAAAACTGACGTGCTTTCTTGGGGGCGTAGAGATCGATTGCCAATCACATTGTGATGATTGAACTTTTGTCTCAATGTCGTAGTCGTAAACCCAGATTACGTCTCCCGTTATGATCCTTTGAATGAATGTTTCATCAACACTGGATTGTTCAAGGAGGTACCGATAAGCGTACACAAGAGTTTTCTAGCATGACTCACTGAAATACTAACCTCTTCTGCAATTTATCTGACAGTCAATTGACGACTTGCACGCACCAGATCTTTGACTTTCTGAACTTAGGAGTCATCAGTTGAAGTTAAAGGCCTTCCTGATCGAGGATCATCTTCAATTGACTGACGACCACTTTTAAATCGTGAAAACCATTCGTAACTTTGCGTTGTTTCAAAAAGTTGAAACGTTTCCGTGAAAGCTTCCCCCAGCTTCATGCAAAATTTTACGTATCATCGTTGTTCTAGAAAATCGCACATTTCAAAAATCGTCACTAACATTCAAATAACAATATCACTAAAACTAAATGAGATATCAATAATCCAAGAACATGTGATTACAGAGGAGGTTATGCTGCCAACCGCATAGCACTAAATATCTCCATTAGCGCGTAATTAAAAAAGTTCAGTTATTTTCTGAACGGACCTCGTATAGTGGCATGAACCTAGACTCGTTAGTAGTTTGTTAAAATGTGTCTTTGAAATCGTAGTTAACGTGTTTCAAAAAGCTGGTCCATTTTTATTAGATAACTGTTTTACATTTTATGCAATATGTACTTATATGTTTATTTTGGCACAAGCTTATCACAGATCAAACTACTGGCGCTCACGCTCCTGGAACCCTGCATTTATTTTTTTAATTCTGCTCTTTATATATCTTCATCATTCTTATTCTTATTCAATTACAAGGAAAATATTTCTTAAAAGCAACTGTAAAAAATCACGCTCCTACGCGAATGAAGTAAGCTTGCAACAAAGTCTATAGTCTTTGCAATGGAATATAGAAAGTGCAATTAGTTCATCTTCTGATATTGCAAGTAAAAGGCACAAAATGTATCAGTAATTATACACTTCCTTATCTTTTCAATAAATATAATTTTTTTTTGCAAAGAGTGATATCGGTACATCCCATTAGGAAATGTTATGTAATAACTGTAAGTAAAATAAAGTCAACAGCTTAGGTTATGACTAACAGTTTATATCGGTTTTGGTTGTAGCAATATGTATTACACTCGTACCTAACCGGCATATGAAATAGATTTAAGTACTCGTATGTCCCATTATTTGAAATTGTGCAACGATATATTAGGGTTAGGACCCCATAACCACATCGCATGTATGTACACTTTATCAGCACCCTTACGTTTAGCTAACTTTTATGTTTTTCCTCCCATCAACATTTTTCTCCAAAGTGGCGTCAGCTGTTCAATTCTTAAAGATTTAGAAGGGTATCCTGGTTAGAACTAATTCCATTACGGTTACTTTGGAAGTCATGATTCACTCTCTGATGGACTTTTATTGCTTAAGAGACACATATATCTGAAATGCTTACTAGGCCTCTATCGCTTCAGCTTAATTTCGTGGCTCGGTCATAGGATTCATAATTGTACAAAACGAGACAGGAGTTTTCGATGATATACTTAACAGAATCAGTAAAAGTTGACACTCTTTTGATCCAACAATGATCCAACAATGATCCAAATGATTTCTAATCCATCTGAAGTATCAATATCAAATATTTGATATAGGTTGATGATTCTTATTTAAATTTTGTCTATTGAAAAATATAGGTTTTCACATTGTAGCATAAGATATTATTAATTGAAAGAAAATATATTACTTTTATATTATGTATTTTTATAAAGGACGTGAAAAATTCAGTATTTAAATATTCCTGTACACCACGAGAGTAAATAAGAGGAGGTCCAGAGGGAGGAGGAGTGCATATTTCGTGACGTTCATACTTCTTTAAGAAAAGTTGGGTAAATCGTTATCTAAAAAATTCGAAATATATTGTCCAGTCAGGCGGTTGAGTGAAGATGTTTAAAATTGGTATAACGCGCAGCATAGAGATTTTCAATAGACAACCTGTAGAACTTAAAAAATCGTTTCGTAAACGAAAGGATTATAATTTACTAGCATTATGTACTCTTTGAATATGTTACAAATTTTACTGCACTTCGTGCATGGCGAGTAGAATACGATTCACGTTTGTATTTGTTCTGCAGTCGTAGCATTTTCTCAGTTAAAATGTCATATCCTGAACTAACCAAAAACGAAGCTGATGATCTAAAATTATGAATATGAATGTTATGCTGCTGTGTAGTGGCAGTGGCATATATTTAGTAGATTCAGAAACAATGCAATCAAGTTGCGGACTTCTACAAATGTATTTTTTTAACTACTACTTCACCTGAGAGTGTTTTCTATTTCTATACTCGTATTTTTTGTTTGTTTTAAATGATGGAACATGTTTTTGCGACAAATCTCGGTTGTGTTAGATACTTTCTTTATTGGTTGCCTCGTCATCGGTTTAGATTTCTTGACGGTTCGGGAGCCATATCGCTTTCAGGAACGAAAGAATTATTTTCATCACGAATAATTGTAAATGCAACTTTTCTACTCAAATTGTTTATGCTCAATTTAATTCAACATGAAATACAATACAGCAAAATATTAGATACTTATTTCTTACTATATCTAGATATCAACACATTTTCAGGAATAACATTACTGTTATTGTTTTTTTTTTAACTTGTAAGTATGCACGAAACATGTTACGTAGAATACGTGATTATTCGTTTAAATTTAGTTTGATGTTTTCATTAAGGAAATTATAAATCTAACATTTTCATTTTTGTTTAAAAGAGGAAATACATAATTTTCGTAATTCTTACTTTCCTATATAGAAAAAATTATGTAAGCAATTTGTATCTACAGCTTTTTACACATTGAAGGCATGGGCGTAGCTAGGATTTTTGTTAGGGGTGGGAATAGGGCTTCAAGTTCCATGAGAAGAAGAATACCAGAACACACTTAGGGAACATTTTTGTTTCCAAATTTTGCTATTACCTGTTAAGGACAAAGCAAGATATAATTAGGAGGATTAAATATACGATCTGCACCATAAAAAATTGCTGCCATAATATCTAATCAATTTTCTTGGAAATGTGGAGACATTAAATTTAGTAAATTCAACCTCAATATTAAATAACAAGATAGTATTAAAATAATTTGGTAAACGCAAACACTTATATTTGGCTTAAAAACTATTTATTTTCAACACACATCATACTTTGTGTGATAACTGTCACTAAATTGATCAATTATTACCTGTTAAGCGCAAAGATCACAGGAGCGTTACAGTTGCGTTCCGATGACGATCACTGAAGCGTCACGACACGCTCATTTGCACATACGGTCCTTTATAAGGTATAAAAAGGCGGCTAACTCCTCAGTTTGACATATTTTGTCTAATGTGACTGAAGAAAGATGTCCCGCCTTCTGCCAGTTGTTGACAACACCCTTCTATTCCTGCCGGTGGAAATTTGGATGATAATATTAAGGTATGGTTAATTTTTTAAATGTTCTTATTTATTTTAATTTTGTTTCTTATTTACAGGTTATTGGATCCTAAATCTCTTCTAGCTGGAGTTAGGGCTTACAGTCATTGGATGACGATCTGCCAAGGCGACCCTGTCTTAAGGAAGACTCTCCGTCGTGCTGTTAAGAAAGAAGAAGCGATGGTGAGGAACTTCATCTTGGACCCCAGGATGTCAGTGCGAGTTTCCAGGGCACCATCCAAGGTTTTTGCGACCAACGTTAGGAAGACAGTTGTTGCTGTTACCAGACCTACAACAGGTGTTCTACCCGACATTGGTTCCTATGCTGGAATCAAACAAACGGATGCTGGAAAATCGTCTAGACGCCATGGTAACAATAAGTTTTGCCCTTATCGTCTGTGAAAATTTAAATAATGTATAATTATATTTAATATAATTATATTATTATTGAATTATAAACGTTATATACGAAATGTTTTCCCAGATCGACTAAATCTGAATAGATGTCCTGATGTTTTTATCTTTCTATTATCGCAGCAGTATTTAACGATTATTATTAATAATTTAGTAATATACCTTGCGCAAATATTGACATTCTTGGCCTTTCCACCATTTATTGACAACACCCTTCTATTTATTAATATTGACATAGTTTATTTGATCCTAAATCTCAATTATCAGAAGTCAGAACCTACAGGCTTTGAATCGAGTCATCGAGCAGACGTTTCATCGTGCTGTTAAGGAAGTAAAGATGATGGTTCAAGTTTTTAGGACGCTAACCAAGATCTTTACAACCTGCATTAGAAAGACAGTTGTTGTTATCAGACCCACAATTCTTCCCGACTGTGGTTTCTATACTGGAGTCAAACAGGGGATGCTGGAAAACCTCCTAGATGCGATGGCAACAAGAAGTTTTGCAATTATCGTTTATGAGTATTAAATAATGTATAATTATATTTAATATAATTATACGATTATTAAAACATTAACTCGAGATGTTATCGTAAGTCGACTAAACCTAAGATATATGTGTTGACTTTTTGATACTTCTTTTATCGCTAACGATATTTTCATTCATATTAAGAGTCGAGGAAAATACCTTGAGTATATTGGCACTTTTCGATATACAGGGTGGTCGCGACGTAATGGGCCAAATTTCATGGGTAGATTACCCAAGTAAAAATATTGCGATTTAGCCGAACTTACCTTAGTCCAAAAGTTGATAGTTAAAGAGATACAGGGTGTTAAATGTAAAATATTATTTCAGTTTTTTTTAATTTATTCCTTATCAAATGCAAATATCCTCACAAAATTTTGGGGATTGGAGTTCGTTTAGTAGAGGAATTGAAATATGTTCACATTTTGGTTAAAGTTCATAGAGGGCGCTAGCAGCAGTAGATTGAATGTGTTAAAAACGACATAACTTTTTTTTGCTTTAAGGTATCTCATCTTTGGTTACAAATTCTTATTTTCCAACTTTTTTTACACAAAAAAGATATACTTTATTAAAGTAGCTATCTCTCACCGTTTTCGAGATATTTGGCTTTGAAACTTCCAATGCTGTTGCATTAAATTACAATTAAGTACCTACAGGTATTATTAATTTAGTGGTAAAGTTTCTTAAGTAGGATTTGGACGCAAATCAAATAATTGACGTCTTCCACTTGTCTTATTACTGTCATTTGTATGCTAATTTCTATTAAGTATTATTCGTATCTAATTAAAATCACATCTTAGCTTACAAATTAAATTGTATACTCGTACATAAATGTGAGATAGAATGCCGAGGTTTTCGTTTTTGGAGTTACATGAAATCAGTTGTTTATGGAGAAACTATAAACACTTGAGAAGAACTTTAGTAGCAGGTTTTAAATGCTGCAAAGTCATTTCGCATTAAGGATTTATACTTTAAAATAAGACAATCTTTTAATAAACGTGTTGATAAATGTATTGAAGTTAGAGGTGGATATTTTAAGCAATTATTGTCAAAAAGGCATATTTTTT